>NC_141088.1:22184868-22187368 GCF_041138505.1 Cibotium barometz | reverse complement strand
CACCTTGATGCTTATACAAAACAAATGAAGAAAACCCTGAGATTAAAGAGTTTGGTATGTGGAGAAAAGAATTTTTGACCATTCAGGAATATGGGTAGATATCTATACATACGAGCACCTCTGGCATGAAGAGTGGATCCTCTACACATGCCAATTAAAAGGAGTTTCATGCCATAAGAGTTTGCTACATAGTAAAGAAAGGAATGTCATGTCTGTTATAATTTTCATTTGTTTTATATAGCATGCTTCAACAACATAGAGAGCTACCATAGACAAGGTCTTCTCCTATGGACCTTAGCACATAATACCTGATCTAGTGATCGTAGCATCATGCAAATGCATGAAGCTGATTGTGGTACTTCTGGACCAAAAGAAGGAAGTTATAGGGAATTTTGATAAGGAAGTCTTATGCTTTGATATGAATAGGGGGTCTAAAAGAGGAGAAGATCTTGGTGGCTACATACATATTACATTTGAAGACATGATAGACACATCTTTCTAGACATTCTTATTTTCAAAGAAAACTTTGCGCGCTTCAATCAAGAAGGAATCCTGATAGATTCAAGCTTGGTGACATGGTTTTCATTAGGTAGGGGGGATGTTAAACCCATTTTGGGATTAATAGAACCACTCTCTACTATGCACGAGAGTAGCAATAAGTGTCATGAAATGGCAATATAAAAGTTATAAAGATTATGAGAAAAGTTGGCCGCAAATTATATAAGATACTTTCTCATGATGAAATGACACAATCCCTCTTTGTGCTAAGTGAGTTCTTATCTTCTCCTTGCTCTTGCTCTTATGTATGTGTATGAGAGAGAGAGAGAGAGAGAGAGAGAGAGAGAGAGAGAGAGAGAGAGAGTTCTTGGAAGGGTAGAAACATGCCATAACATTTTTGGCACCGCTTCCAAGGAAGGAACATTGTGGGAGAATATTGTGGTAAGCATTAAGCTTGTAAATCCATAGCCACAAGGTCTAGTTGAGATTAGAATGGTAATGTATGTGATAACTTATAGCTATACAAGATGGCAAATGCAACATCCAGTACACACATGGGGAGGCTACTTAAAGATAAAAAACAAATGAAGAAAAACCCAAGATTGAAGAGTTTGGTATCCAACCAGAGTGGAGAAAAGAATTTCTGACCATTCAAGAATATGGGCAGATATACATATGGACATCTCTAACATTGAGAGTGGATCCTCTATACATGCCAATCAAAAGGAGGTTCATGTCCAACAGAGTTTACTGTAGGGAAAAGAAAGGACTCCCAAGTTTATTACAATTTTCCATTGTTGATCCAGCATGCTTCAATAATATAAAGAGCCAAAGACAAGGTCTTCCCCTATGGACACGATCCTGGCATAGAATACGTGATCCAATGATTGTAGCTTGTGATTGCAGCATCATGCAAATTCATGAAGTTAATTGTGGTACTTCTCAACTAGAATAAGGAAGCCATAGAGAATTTTGATAAGGCGATATTATGCTTTTTAACATGAATAAGGGTCCAGAATAGAAGCATATCTTATAATATTATCATCGTCTTTAGTTCCTACTTGGTTACATGCATAATACATTTGAAGACATAATAGAAACATCTTTTTGGACACCACATCCTCGTTTCCAAAGAACACGTCGCAAGCTTCAATTAAGAAGGAATCATTATATATTCAAGATCGGCGATAAGGCTTTTAAGCCATAATAAAGTTCCAAGGATGGAACTTCCATTAGATAGGGGGATGTTAACCCCATTTTAGGATTAACAAAAGCATGCCTCAATAACATAGAGAGACAAAGACAAGGTCTTCCCTTATGGATGCGATCCTTGCATAGAATACTTGATCCCGTGATTATAGCCAATGATTGTAGCATCATGTAGATTCATGAAGCTAATTGTGGTCCTTCTCAACTTAGAGAAGAAGGAAGCCATAGAGAATTTTGATTCGGAGATCTTATACTTTTTGATATGAATGAGGGTTGAGACAAGGAGCATATCGTATAATGTTGTCAATGTCGTTGGTTCTTACCTAATTACATGCATTACATTTGAAGACATGATAGACCTATATTTTTGGACTCCACATCCTCATTTCTAAACATGTCTGCAAACTTCAATTAAGAAGGAATCATTATAGATTCAAATTTGGTGATAGGCTTTCAAGTTATAAACAAATTTCCAAGGATGGAACTTCCATCAGGGAGGAGGGGTGTTAACCCCATTTTGGGATTAATAGAAGAACTCTCTACTATACAAGATAGTAGTAATAAGTGTCATGAAACAACACTATAAAAGTTGTAAAGATTATGAGAAAACTTCCATCAGGTAGGGGTTAACCCCATTTTGGGATTAATAAAAGCACTCTCTACTATACACGAGATTAGCAATAAGTTTCATGAAATGGAGCTATAAAAGTTGTAAAGTTTATGAGAAAATATGGCCAATGACCAAGCTTTTAGGTTTTAAGTTTTGGAGGTGACCAAATGTGAATGAGGGCCA
>NC_141088.1:22039868-22179868 GCF_041138505.1 Cibotium barometz | reverse complement strand
AGAAAGTTCAAAATTGAGAAAGGGGAAGCGTGAGTCACTTCCCTTTCTCCCTTGGCCCTCTTCCTCCTCTCCTTTGGCTATGTGGAGGGGAATAACTTATGTTTAATAAGAGTATAAATATCAGAAATGAAACAAAAAATTAAAGAATACACATGATTTAATTATATTGTAGATCAACCTGAAATCACAAACTTACCATTTGGCATGTGCTTATAAGAATCTTGACACAAGGATGCACATGGATATCTTTGTGCATATATGCATGTTGAATAAGTGCCTTTGTTCCACTAGTATACCATCAAAAATCTGTTATCCTTCCCTTTCAATGAATTCTCCAATCTTCCTTAGTCTTGACTTTGAATGATCCTTTGGTACTTGGATACATTAGCACCCATTCATATTTACTATAAATATTATTAACCCATCTCCCTTCATTATGTGTCCTATTGACAACCTCCATGGATTGTATACTACTTATTGCCATTCATCTGTGAGCCTGTACAATGCATTAGAACTCAAAATTTGTACCTTCTTCTTCATATTAAAAGGATAACTTTCTTGGGAATATTCTATTGCATTCTTACTATGGATTGATTATGTTTCATAGCTATTTGGTTTTAAGTGCAAGTGCATGTGCCAAGTATAAAGGGGTTGGTTTTTTGAGATGTAATGCATTAGGATAGTATAGACACGTATGTCAAGAACACCACTATGAGCAATGGGTAGATCCATTTAAAGCTTGACTTCTCGCCATCATGCCTGGCCATTTCAACTATCAACCATTACACCCAAAAACATTTAAGGGCCATCAAAAAATGCACTACGCTATAAAAAAAAGCTCAAAGTTTATGTGCACCCCATATGTACTAGGATAGTACATACACACAATGCCACAAACATTATGAGCAAAGGGGACATTAAGTCAGAGGAGACTTGATTTGTTACCATGATCATGCTCCATTTGTGTGTATTTCAGGTCATTAAAAAGCATAGTAATGTTTTTTGAAAGGTTTAAAATTTGTGTGCAACCCCCCTCTTTGAAGGGTGTGTCATTTTAACCTCAAGAAATACACTAAGACTTAAAAAAGGTTCAAAATTTGTATGCAACCCATCATTTTGAAGAGAGACACACTCATAACATTTTATTGATGGAATTGATTGGGAAATATTTGGAGTATCTTGCAGGTACCCAACGATAAGCCCTAAGGGATGGACAAGGAGTTGGCCACCTAGAAGGCTTGGTTTGAACATAAAAACATGACTTATGATAAACAAAGAATTTCACAAGATTAAAATAACAAATACTCACCCACCTTGCTTTCTTTAAGCAACATCCTTGCATAGTACAAGTCCTTTAACATAACTCGTAATGTGGACACTGCCATATGTGCAAAAGTTAGGTTGTTTCAATTGAAGAGGGTTGAAGCATAAGCTAAGAAACGGATGCATCTCATAGCGGGGACTTCTTGAACTTAAGAAAGTTTTTTTTAATAGCTTTCATGTTTGTTAAGTGATATAAGTAGGATGCAAAAGGGTACTCCTTATCAAAATGAGGACTTCTTGAAGTTAAAGAACATTCTTTTAAGTTTGCAAAGTGATATAAGCTAGATGCAAAATGGTACTCCTTAGCAAAACGAGGGAAACTAGCCAATAGTTGAAGAGAAACTCCTAAAAAGCTTCTACTTCTCAAAGTTTTCTAAGTTCTCTAGAGCTCATAGGATACAGCAACACGTTCCACTGATAGGGAGGGGTTTCCCATCAAGCCCTAGGTTTTTCTAATCCTACATGTCAAACTTTGAGTATGATACAACTTTATGGTGTCAAATCATTTTTTATTTCAAATACATGATTAAAAATACACTTGTGAACCATACACTATATATATATAATTAATAAAATGACCTTGGATAGAAAAGGTCATAATCAGAAGGGACAAGGAATAAAATTACTTGAGAATATTTAGAAATACTAGAGATAATTTGGTAGCAACATGGGTGGCTATGCTAATGCACACATGGTTGTAGCAAAAACAGGATAGCCTATGTAAGTAGAAGGGCTGAGTAGGTTTCATGCAAAAGGATGATTGGGGGTCTAGAGATTAAGCCTAGCCCTTTATAATAAAGGGCTAAAAGAAACTAAAATAAAACCCTAGTCAATCAAAATGTTATCAACTTAACCTTACATATGGATGCTCTTGTGACATCATTTTATAAAAAGGGGGCATGTCCCTAGTCAATCAAAATGTTATCAACTTAACCTTACATATGGATGCTCTTGTGACATCATTTTATAAAAAGGGGGCATGTCCCTAGTCAATCAAAATGTTATCAACTTAACCTTACATATGGATGCTCTTGTGACATCATTTTATAAAAAGGGGACATATCCCTATTTTAATTAAATGATTCAATGCTAAGGATAGTTTCCTTTTATTAAAGGCTCCTCTTGACATGTGTAGCTTATGGGCACATCCTAAAAGAGTAAAACACCTCCTATGACTTGTTCTCTACTGCATGTGGCTCAATGAACCTTGGTTCTTGCACCTCCTATGACTTGTTCTCTAGTGTTTAAAAAAAATACTTGCTAGTGTGTCTTGGCCCCTATTTTATTTAGATTCCTTGTGCTAATGTGTCAAGATTTAGCCTTAGTTCATTTGCTTTTATTCGAGTAATATTCTTAGGACTGATGTGTCAACCCCTTGTGTTACTATGAGGTGCATTCATAAAAAAGTAAGGCTTCCTAGTTCAACAGCAATGATTTAAATTCCCACGTCCCCTGACATTGCACATCCAGAAATAGAGCAAGGCAGACCAAAGAGGTGCAATTTTAGCCAAAACCATGTTCAGGGAGAAGACCATCAATCAAATAATCAACAGCACCCTAGGTAGAGTGTCCAAAAAATCGTCTTCATATTCTAAACTTTTACTTAGAACCATGCCGGCAAAGGCAGTAAGCTCATGGGAGTCAACGACAAGACAGAAGGAGTGCAAGAGTGAGTTGTGTGTGGGTGTGTGTTGTGTAAAGATAAAAAGGTTTATGGACAAAGGGCATTACATCACATTCAAGAGGTAACAGACCATAGCCGAGAGTGAGACTGAGTGTGTGTGTCTGTGTGTGTGTGTGTGTGTAGAGTGAGAGTGTGTGTGTGTGTGTGTGTGTGTGTATAGAGTGAGACTGGGTGAGAGAGTGTGTGTGAGTGTTTGTGTGTGTAGATGAAAAGGTTCATGGACCATAGGCGCCTAAAAACATCAACAATTACAGTTTGAGAGAGGTGGTTTTGGTTTGCTCTAACTTGTGGCAAGTGTGACCTTTTTTTTGCTGCTTCAATTGTGCTGCAGTGAATTCTGCAATCCACATTTTGATACCCTTAAGTTTCCTTGATTGTTTAAGGCTGTTGAGTCTAGTGTGTCATATATGCAGACCACATGATTCCCAACTAACTCAAACTTTGTTAACTCTAACATGTTCCACCAAATCATTCAGTTGGCCAACATAATCCCTCCTCCCAATAATCAAGCACACCCCTGTACTATGGCTCTGGTAATCTGTCAACTCGAATTTTGAGGGCCACTTACTCCCTTCAACTACCATTTTGATGCTACTAGTATCATTAAAGTCTTTTTTCTCTCGACCACCTTAGTGGCTACTTTTGTTTGTTGGATCAAATGAGCGCACACGCACAAAGGGGGGGAGTGGGGGGCTGTTCAGGCCAGAGAAAGTTCATGGGCACTTATCAGGAAGACAAGGAAACAAGGAAGTGCCTACTTAACAGACACCTATGCTAAGTATTAATTAATTGTCCATTGCCACAGGTAGAACCTCATAATATTAATGCCTTCCTTCCCGCCATCAGCCACTATCTTCTTGCAAACGGATGTCCCCTTGCCCTTACTCTTTTACTTTACTAAACTTTCATGATCAAGTTAAGAAGCAAAGCAACACAGATTTGTGAACTGTGACAATCCATAAAATCGAAAGAAGACCCTAGACTGGTTGCTCAGCCAAAGACAGCCTTGGTCTCCCAATGCAAATCATCTGGACATAATCCATCAATTAAAGCCTCGGAAAAATCCTGAGATTTATAAAAGGGATACTGACCATAAATGATTTCAACAATGAGGGATAGCAAGCAGGTCAAAGGCCATGTCCTGAACCTCATGTGGTACACTGCCAAGGTTGCCATCAGAATCTAGGATTATCATCAGCAGAATACTGATGTAGTGGCGTGGCCAACAATGCATGCGACCCACTGCAGCAGAGCGTGAGTTCGGGGAAATGGTTCTAGCATGTCATGTTCCTCACATTGAAAAGAGAACCCCATAAAAACAAAAAAACTCAGCCAGTAAGACCTATGGTGTAACTGATGGCTGCAACCTGAACCAAAATCCCCATTAAGACTTGCAAAATAATATCACTCTACATGCAAAAGAAACATAAATGTTCTGCCATGTGGATCTTATTGCAAATCTGCAAAAAAAGACACTTGTAACAAAACACAAAATAACCTTAAAACCGCTACCTATGTTCACCCTCAAGGCCATGTAAACTGTCGTGAAGGGGGCAATCCACAATATTGCAGAAATTGCTCACCATTGGATGCAGAAACATCAAGCTTTGGCATGTCAACTCTCATGCGCTTTGGTGCAGTCATGTCAACTGTAAGAACTGGTAAAACTCCACAACCACTGTTAGCAAAGAGTCCTGACTTCTTGCCACCAGACAGGGCTACTAAGGGGTTGTTCCAATCCAAGCTTC
Source organism: Cibotium barometz (assembly GCF_041138505.1). Lineage (NCBI taxonomy): Eukaryota > Viridiplantae > Streptophyta > Polypodiopsida > Cyatheales > Cibotiaceae > Cibotium > Cibotium barometz. The sequence goes on along the minus strand of NC_141088.1, from coordinate 22,175,113 downwards.
TTACATCATTCCAAGATGAGGTTGAAGGATCTTCTGTGCAATTTAAAACACTGGATGGAAGCCGACCTGATGTACTAGTGGGTTCTTTTCCCGGGGGTCCCAGCCGCAACTGCAGATCATAGACACAGGTATGGGAAGCGGGATCGGTATCGAGTGCAGATAGGGCTGTAAGAGTGTTCCTTTGAAAGTTTGATGTTTCATCACTCATGTAACAGCTCGGCGGAAGAGGAGACATTCCAACCTTGGGCGACGGACTAGTGTTTCCATTACCTGGTACATTGGAAAGAGCTTGCATCTGGGCAGTCAACCCTGTGTCCATAGGAAAAGGGAGAGAGTTTTGTGCAGCAATACAAGTCACAGAATCAATACCTGTAGCAGGCACAACACCAAAACTTCTCCTGCCTGCTTGATCAGACTCTGTATAAACCTCTCTACCAACTTCTGGAGACAATCTTGAGATGGTTGAAGCCGGGGAGCTTACAGTGGACGCAGTACAGAAGGAACCACCCGAATCTCTACGAAGAAATCGGGTATCCACTCTAGCCCCAGAGCTATTTATCGAATCTACAAATTGCAGAGCCCTTGACTCTTGGTTGGCATTGAATTGCATCTGAGATGAAACGTGAAGTGTCTCAGATGCTGGAAAACCAGCATGCCTCCCTGCATCTGCTGCTCTCAGAAACTGTACCAAGCCACCGAGCTCAGGGAAAGAGGGAGTGACTCCAGAGTGAGAAACCTCAAGGGGGTTGTGAAAGGAGAAATTCTGGGGAGGAATCAAGCTAACATTTAAGGTGTAGCGCGAGTTGGAGCCTGAAGGAGTGCTGATGGAGCTAAACATTGAAGAGGTAGTCATGTGACCCTGATCCTGCATTGGTAAGGCTGGGGCACCCAATAGACTGAAGGTAGAGCTAGACCTCTTGTCATGAACTGCTCCACAACAAGGGGTAGGAATACAGTCAGTATTACTGGCCTCACCTACGCACTTTCCTGTCACAGGTCTGCAACTGGCAGTGTTAGCAGAAATGGAACTGCTGCGCCTTGCCGTGTTGGGGAGAAGCCGCGAGGCTCCCTGCCGTTGACCCCTAGGAATCTTCTTGGGGGTGCACCCAAGGGACAATGCAGCTGCAAAACAGCGCAAAATTGCAGACATTGTAAAGCTGCAGCAACGGCCTGCAACCCACAGCATGCACATAAGAAACTATAAATGATATGAAGGTAGAACCTTCCACACATGGCACCAGGTAGACCCCATCCTCCTCGCTATCTTCTCGCCGTATCATCGTATTTACGGCATCTTCTAGTCTAGTTCTCAAGGTCTCCACTCCCGCATACTCAGCCTGGAGCTTGACAGAGCAGTAGAGAGCATGCTTAAGTAGGCTGTTCAAAGAAGAAACATAGAGCATGAAATGTGGTACATTCTCTGCCATGCTTGTACCTCAGAGTTGGCCTTTGAGTAGAGAATTTCTTCAGCTCTAAGTACGACAATGGGGAGCTTTTCTTGCCATTCCTTCTTTCTTCTGGTGGAGGTGCTATGGAGCTCATTAACAACCCTGCAGAGGGAGAAAAAGGAGTGGGGAAGGTTACGGGAAAGGAGATAGTCATATAGCAAGGAAAGCACACCTAAAGAAGAAGCAGGGGGCACAAGCTGCACCTGAAAATCTCTTGGATGAGGGCTCCACGGAGCGGTTGATGGCTGTCGCTGTGCCAAGCTCGCCGGATGCACTCGTAGGGTCTGGGTCCAGGTCTGGGCATGGTGGTGAAAGCAGGCTATGGAGGGAGAGAGAGTCCTCCTCCTTCCTTTTTCTTCTTCCGTTTTGATGAAGAAGAAGAAGAAGAACCTAAAGCTATGGCATAGGGTGCAGACCTAATCTACTACAGGTGGGTGTACTGGGCTGGGGTTTGGGGGAGGGCTGTAGCATTTGGCTTTTCGTAGCTGAAGTAGAGGATGGCTGCTGCTCTTTTGCAACTTGCAAGCTGTATACAGGACTAGGGTTTGGAAGAGACAGTCAGAGACTCCCTGCAGGGTGTGTACTAGGCTATGGCTTGCAAGGCTGGAGGAGAGAGAGTTATGGTTAGCTCCTGCAAGTTCTGTACTGTTCTAGGGTTTTCAAGGAGAGTGGTGGTTATCTCCTGCAGGCACTGTCCTGTGCTGGGGTTTGCAGAGGGGGTCCATTTCAGCCTTTCTGAAGAGGATGGCTATGGCGGCACTCTACCGTCTTTCTTCTTCTTCTTTTTCTTTTTGTTGTTGCTGCTTGCGGTCTCTATCAGAGAACCTTGCATCCTGCTGCGAGAGGGGTCAAATCGGGCACAGGATAGCATCATCACCATCTCAGCGGCCCACTGGAACTCCATACACATCATGATTCGGGAGGCACGGTGCATACCCATATCCGCCTTGTTTCAATGTCTTCTCTCTCTCTCTTTTGCTGTTTACGATGCTGTGTGTAGCCCCAGCGACCCCAGGGTCATCTTCAGCGCACAGTATGTTGCAGCTTGCTTTCTCTGGCGCGCGCTCAAATTCCCAAAACCCGACAACAATCAGGCCGCAGTTATTGAACCATTGGAACCCGCGCCCCGACCCCCCACAGACCAGACTCTCCACTCCCTTCCAAGCTCCGACCATTAAAAAAACATGAAGAAAAAGCAGAGAAAAATCTCCGTAGTCGGTGGACACTGCACAGTCTGCACCCACAGTACCCGCCTGCCCTCTTATCTTCTCTGATTCTGTTGCAAGGTAAAGGCGAGAGACAAAGCATACCTACACTGTGTGGCACCCATTGCAGCAACAACAGCGCCCTCCTCCCGCAAAAGTGTACCACACACAATCATGGCCACCGCCCCCCGCCTGTGGCCCCCCAAACCTTCCCCCCTCTCGCCACATCGCATCCCCCCACTAGCCTCGACACTGCCCACTCAGCTGTCCCATCCATTGCCCTGCATACAGTGACCACTGTGACCCATGCCCATCATTCCATCCAAAATTTTACACAATCCTATGGCCATGCCCATCATTTTTTTTTTGGACCAATAGATATATATATATATATTTTTGGTGGGGGATTTAGTGCAGTAATGACTATTATAGCTAACATGCCCATCATTTGTCATCCACCCATCCAATATTTTGCACAATCCTATGGCCATGCCCATCATTTGTCATCCACCCATCCACTATTTTGCACAATCCTATGGCCATGCCCATCATTTGTCATCCACCCATCCAATATTTTTCACAATCCTATACTAGGCTGTTCACATGGGCACAAATGTGACACCATGGTGGCCACTTGGGCTCTTTTCTGCCCATTTGTTGTGGGTGGTGAACACAATGGGGTGGCCAAACGAGTCCCTTTTGCCCATGTAGCCACCATTGTCTCTAAACAGTTTGATTGTAGACATTACGTGTCAAAATTTGCATATCCTTCAAAAGTTACACAGGTTTTCCAAGGTTGTGTTTATTCTTCAATAATGTTTTACTTTTTCCACCACACTTCAACAATAAAAATACAATGTGGGAACAAGCTCATAGCATGCAAAAATAGCTTCATACCAATGTAATGAAACTCAATGGTAAGTCATACAAAACTGGTTGTTAGATTTGCAAAACCATTCAAGGTCCAAGATGTAGGTGTCTAAGAAATTGTGCACTTGAGTGGGAGACAAGGTCTTGGATAGCCTTGGGCACATCAAAGAGTCTAGAGTATCTGCATCATTAATGTGTGGAGCACATTGTGCATTGTAATGTGAAGCCAACCATACAAGGTGGGATAAAATTAAACTAATTACCAATAGAAAGTTAACCTAGTTAAGTAAGATTAAAGTAGACTTAGGCAAGATGGGAGTTCAAGTTATTCTTTTGTTATTGCTACTTAGAGAATTTCCCATTGATTAGAACACCTGCACTAATAAAGGTTCAAAAACTAGTGCTTTCTGGTGTTAATCCATTCCATCAAAAGAGTGATTATGGTCGGATTACTAGATTCTCATTGACTATGTGGTGGAAATTAACCATTTGGGAACCACTTTTTGGTAATTAAAGAATTATCAATCCCCTGTTGAGGAATATGCATCGGAGTTATTTACACCACCAAAGAAATTATTAACGTAATAATAATAGTTCAGGATGCCATTTAGAAGGGGAATTGCAACTTGTTACGATGGTGGAAATTGGTTGTTAGTCGTTCTCAGGAGAGGGAAGAAGACTTGCAAAAAGCATGGGCATTGGCCATGCATGCCGTGGCCGTGTCCACAGAACTTGCAAAGGGCATGGGCATAGACAAGTCATGCTATGGCCATGGTCACAAGACTTGCAAAGACCATGGGAATTGGCCATTCTAGGAGGAGGAGAATTTCCACTATGGGGATAGAGAAGAAGAGGGGGGGGGGGGGTGGGCAAGGACACAACCATAGTGATAGATAGGCCCATGGGCCAATGACCCCATTACAAATTGGACAGTTAAGGAGTGGGCGGTGGACCCCGTTCACCTTCCTCCCGCACTTGAAAGTCTTTTTCACCAGAACTCGCCCTTTTCCCAAGAGCCTGTGGGCCGTGTACAACAAGGTACCTCCCAATGCTTTGATGCCCCTCGCTCCTGCCTACCACCACCTTTTTACAAAATCCGCCACCGGACTCCAGCGTGTCCTCCTCCCCTTTCGGTGACATCCCCATGACACCGTTATGCTCTTTTTTTAAATTTTTTTTTAAAAAAAAACATACCTCTGCATTTTTGGCTATCACCTCAAGGTATATACTACATTATCTAATCCAGTATTTTTATTTTTATTTTTATTTTGTCTCCCTAGGCTTTCACAATATCGATAGTGCCTTAAGAAGGTTTTAAAACATTGGTTAGATCATATTCTCTCTCTCTCTCTCTCTCTCTCTCTCTCTCTCTCTCACACACACACACACACACACACACACACACACACACACACACACTCATCGAAAACCAATGAAAGCAACCAACAATGCTCCCAATAACTACAAATAATCCTCCCTTGGAATGTACTCTTGAAGGCTAATGTGGCATGCTCCATCCTGATGCTAAACCACAACAACAAAGGTAGACTCTTGTAGAGGAATTCTTCCCTTGTTCGCACTACTATAAGGAGAAAACTTACCTTTTATTTGACTTTGGCAGGAAACCTTCCTAATAATCTAGGCTAATATTCCAAGATAGAGTGGTTTCCTAAAAATAACCATTTGAGGACCATAATTTCATCCAAGGTGTAGAGGATGGCCCTTCCCTATAAAGTGCTCCTCTACCTCATCAGAGGCATTACAACTATGTTGAAAATTGAGATTCTTTTCATTCTTCCAATCACATTCATTCTTTTTTTGAGGCCCTAAAAAAACATTTTGCACCAAGGCTCCCTTTCCCCCTTTCCCACCTATTCTTTAAGTTCTACTCCCCTTGTTTTTTGTATACTACCCCCTAAAACCCCCATTAGTTTTGGCAACTATCTATTTCCTGGGTAGAGCATAACAAATTTCCTGGGTAGAGCATAACAAATTTCACAACTAATGCATTTAGTGTTGCATGCTTTGTTAAGGGAACACTAATGGACTATGTGAAAAAGTCATGTTGATGTGATGTATACAAATTTGGACTAAGCAATACAATAAGAAGAGGGCGCACATTACATGCTCGTTCGCCCCAAAAGACAAACATCTTTAAAACCCATTGGCCATTGCCATGTAATCTTTCTTGTTTGAAAATTATTAACCTTGCTTCCACTCAGAGACTCCTTTTCGAATCCTGTATGCGGAGCATGCAACAATATAATGGGTGATAGGCAATACAACAAGAAGACAGTGCACATTACACACTCGCCCCAAAAGACAAAGATCTTTACAACCCATTTTTGGCATTACCATGCAAAATTGCCTATTTGCTGATTATTGTCCTTGCCCATCCCATCTGAGTGCAAAAACCCCATTAAACACATTGCCAATGTGCCAAAGTATCTCCACATTCATAAAAGAGATAAGCAAGAGAAATCACAAAAAAAAAAATTGATGGGAATTATTAATGGAAACCCTTAGATTTTGAAGGGGCTGTCAATTTCATACTATGGTGTATGGAGACTTGCTTGCAAAATATCCATATCAACTGTTGAGGTTTGATAAAACCACACCACCAAAGGCATTTATGAAAATTTCTCCTAAGTAGACAGTATTATTCTTTGATATGAATAAGGCACATGAACAGATTTATGAGGGTGGTTGCACAAGCATACATGGCTTTTGCACATTTAATCTCCAACCCTACAAAGACCCTAATTGTTTGGTATTTCACTCTCTAGTGTGCATGAATAAATTTTTGCATGCGAACTTGAACAACCCTTTAACAAAAGGTAAGTAAAGCGAGTGTTCTTTACATTAGAGTTGTGGGTAAGATCTAAGTTACCTTTACAACCTAATAAGCTCCTATCGTGTGTATATTGGGTCACATGTAACTGAGTGCAAGCTTGCTTTCTCTTTGAACTCTTTACATTAGAGTTGTGGGTAAAATCTAGGTTACCTCTGCAACCTAAGAAGCTCTATCGTGTGTATATTGGGTCACATGTAACTGAGTGCAAGCTTGCTTTCTCTTTGAACTTGCTTAACTTCTAGTGTTCAGGAAAAATAAAATGTGTAACTTCTATTTTTTCTCTGACACACACATACACCACCATATATATATCATTTACAAGATGCCTCAGCACAATGCTTCCAAAAGATTTCGAACACGTGACCTCTTCCTAGGAAACCAACACCCTTACTAATTGGGCTAGCATTTGTTGGAGAATATGTAACTTTCTTGTGTTTAAGGGTTCAGTTGTTCATCTTAATGTGATCCAAAACTTAACTTAACACACCCTTATTCAATTGTTCATCAACTATTCCATTAACGTGGATCCAAAAACATGTTCCATCAATGTGGATCCAAAAACATAACTTGACATGACCTTGTCTTGGGATATCATGCTTGTGTCTTTCCCCAAAGCTAAGATTTTGAAGGTTATATACAATTTAATAAGATCACAACCAACATGAAACAAAGTGCTTTGTAAAGTAATCTTATAGGGTGCAATAAAAAAGGAAAGGTGATGTGGAGAGTAGGACCATCCCAACACATAAGCACACACACAACCTTGATGTTATTTCCCTCATCTTCAAAAGATGATTTGGTATCCCTACCAATGCACCAACCATATCAAAATCCTCCATCTCCTTTGAATGTGTAAAGATATTATTGATCCTTATTTGAGCTCCATTGACATGAGGTGGAGTTGGTAATTCCTAGGGAACACCTATAACACCTTAGTGTCATTTCCTTCATCTTAAAAGGTGATTTATTATCACTACCAATGCACCAACCATAACAAAATTCTCCATGCCCTTTGAATGTGTGAATTCCTATAGGGTCACTATGCGAGCTCCAATGACATGAGCCACTTGATGTGGGGTGGAATTGGCACTTTTTTAGTCAAACACCCTAGAACATCAAATATTGTCACTACATTTGATATAAGTTCTCTTTGAGTGACAAATTCACACCACCCTAATGTTAGTGGTGCATTGGATCAAATCGCTCTTGGTATCTTATATTGAAGTACCCATCTACATTTGGCATTCTAGTTGCCTTCAAAAATCAAGTTAAGGTGTGCTTAATTAGCACTTCATGGATGCTAAACGAATTAAAAAGCTATTACATATAATTTAGATTTTGCAAAATGAATAGAAAACTTGTGAAATTAGTTAATACGATTCCACATGTTGAGAAGGTTGGCTAGGCTTAATTCCAAAGCATTTAAAATTGTTTGTATAGCTATACAGACTTTTTGAGCCCCCTACCTTCTCTTGGAATTCTCATTGCTTCAAATACAATATATACGGAATTTCCATCCTTATCCCTCATTGGAACTCTCATTGCTTAAAATACAATGTATAGGGAATTTCCATCCTTATCCATCATGCCCGCATGAATAGTTCTCCTTAACCTAGTGAAAAAATGGACAACACCTCCTAGAATCTAATTACTATTTTATATAAACTATTCATGATTTATTTTTTCTAGAGTTGGATAGAATCCTATACATTCACTTGGTGGAACTATGTGCACATGACCTCTTTGATCTAGGTAATTGGATTTTAAAGCCGTCCTTCCCCATACTATTTATATTGTAACTGCTTTAAATGGTTATTATTTAGTCATCTGGAAAAACAAGTGCATAAACCAATGAATTAGTGATTGTTGGCACTCCAAGTTAGCCTCTCTCAATGCACGCATGCTTAACTCCTTAGAGTTTTAGCAATGCGACCATTATATATGAAATCAAACGTTACCTTAAGGTCACTTGAATACATAGGAATTGCTAGGACACAATGCATTTGTGTTCAGAGGAGATTTGGCATTTTTAGTGGAAGCATTAATTAAATGTTAAACATTGTCAACTAGAACATGTATTAATGAAGGTATTAAGCTAAATCCTAGAGAATGTTTAGATGAATGAAGCTCAAATTACCAACTTTATGGTTTTCTTAGTGAGATGAATTTTTATAGTTGTGAGTTTCGCAAATTCCAAGTGGGAATGCATTGCAAAATCTTCATGGAGTGATAATAAGAGATATTGGATTGAAGCAAAGCCCATAGCCTCATCTTTGAGGTCATTTGAATCACAATCATTAAATCATTTGGGTGTTTGATATTGGGTGAAGAGTTGCAATAAACATTCATAAAGCTACAATGAGATTGATCTTGTTTTTCTCCATGTCAATAAGTCATGTACCCCAAGTAAGATTCATCTTTACACATCCTCAAAAGCCATACTTAGGACTTTGATAGAGAGAAATGCAACACATTGAGTGACAAGTTGACTTGATACCAATGCATGATTGGTGAAAGGCAATTGTGTCTCCCTTTATATAAAATTTATTTTCATTGAAAAGACAACAAACTTCTAAAAGGTACCACCACATAGCTTTTGTGTGATACAATGGCATACAAAGCGCTAGATAATCAAATATAACCTTCTTAATTGAATTGTTTCAATGTATTTGGTAAAATGGGTGGCTATCAAAACAATTACTTACACTTAACATTATGTAGTGAAACATGCCGCCAATAAAAAAGTAATGAATTGAGCAAGTTTGATATTAAATGTATGAACTCCCTTTGTATCGAATTTCTTTCATTGCAAGGACAACAAAATTCTAAAATTCTAGGTACCACCATGTAGCTTTTTTGTGATACAATGGCATACAAAGCACTAGATAATCAAGGATAACCTCCTCAAGTCAATGGGTAGCTATCAAAACAATTACTCACACTTAATATTATGTAGCTAAACATGTCACCAACGAGTTTAGCAAGTTTGATATTGAATGCATATACTCTATAAATTTTTATAAATTTGATTCTTTATTATTTAAATTATCCATTAAAAAAAGATGTGATTAACTAATTTGAACAAAAATTGTTTTATGTTTAAAAGGAAGTTTGATTGAAATGTTTAAGATTCATATGCTATATTATAAACAATCCAAGATTATCAATCCCACACTACTAGCATTCATTGGTTGTCACTTTTTGTAAGATAGATAACAAGCTAGTCAGCTTTCAATTTTTCGCACCACAAATACAAACATTAACAATTTGAAAGAGAGTGTTTTCAAAATTCAAGAAATCTAGCTTGCAAAATGTTCCAAATAACACCACACAATACTAACGTGAGCCGAACTTCAAAAGTGATTTGCATTGATTGTTAAAAACTAAGGATAAGGCTTTGTAACTTAAGACACTATTAGCAAATTAGGAGAATCCAAATCCCCACTTTATTTTGATGTTGGCCTAATCTATGCCAGCGTATGTATGATATTTCATAAATTTGTTTATATCATAAGAAGAGCAATGATAAGAATATAACTTTGAATTTAAAAATTGTGATTTCCCAATTCACAATGAGATTCTCAAAAACTCCCAAATCCCAGTTTGTATATTTTCCTAGACTTGCTAATAGTGTCTTACTTGGAATTCTAGCCTCGTCATTTCCTCACACCCATTACCACATTGAGATAGCCTAGCCTTGTATACTCATCATGAAAAATTTTAGCCTTCTAATAAAGTTAACAATAGTTTATAAATTATAGCTACCAAATGGTACAAAAACTATGAAGAGGCCATTTTTGTGTCCATTTTATTGAGAAGAAGAAGGTTTCTTCCTTGTGCAATTAATCCTTTAATTGATTTGTGCATCATGCAAGGACATGGACCCTTGTGTTTATCTTCCATTAATGATTGAGGCAAATATGGGGCAATGTGAGCTCTAAAAATTATCAAAAAAATAAAAACAACGTATGTCAAAAGGACACTCTATTTTGAGGAGACTTGGAATGTTTTATTCTTGATACTCTCGCTCTCTCTCTCTCTCTCTCTCTCTCTCTCTCTCTCTCACACACACACACACACACACACACACACACACACACGCGCGCGCGCGCGCGCGCACACACACACACACACATGCACACACATATGCATGCGTACACATAAACTCACACACATGCACACGCGTGCGTGCGCGCGTGCGTACACACACACACTATGCATGCACATACATGAATTATTGTGTGTTTCTTTCTTCTTAATTCAAGCTCATATTTTAAAGTAATGGAAAGCCATTACTATATAATTATATGTAGTAGTTATCCTTGGATTTAAGTTAATAAAACAACCCCTCTCTCCCTCACTATGTTTAACTTCTCGACATAATTGCATTCATATATGTCATGATATGGACATACATAAATATATTGATATTATTAGAGCAGTTACTTGTGACCTTAGTGTAAATGTGTATGTAAAATTTCATAATGCCATGGAAATGTAAAACCATGTACATAATTATTTAATGATGATGTGATCCTTAGGCTTTCAAGATTTTATGTATCTACTTGATGTGTAATACCTTTAGGACTTCTAAAAGTATTATTTGTTTAGATACTCAAGTATATTTGGAGGATATTTTATATTGCCAATATGTTTTATTAAATTGAATAAAAAAGAATTCATAGAATAATATGTGAAATGAGTCATTTTCAAAGTTGCTAGATCCAAATGCGTGCACTACTGAGAAGCATTAGAAAAGTCCAAAATTCCTTTGGTCTCTATTCAAACCATATTACTTGTGCATATGGCTTAATAAATGGATGCTTAAACATTACATTTCTATGCACCATGCTCAACTAGTTTGCACACACCATTTCCCATATTTGAGCCTTAGTCTTTGTCCCTTCCCTTGCTTTCTCATGGTTCCCTCTACACACCGCCTGTCTCACAACTCAAATCCCTCTCTCTCTCTCTCTCTCTCTCTCTCTCTGATAGGTGTGGTTTATGCATCATGCTCATAGAAATATGGGGTTCAAGTCCATTGTGTGCACATTGGTGCTAAAATGTGAAACATATTGGTCAACTAGATAGGATATTATGTTAAAAGACTCATTGTGTCTCATCCCTCTAGTTGATGCATGCATAGATGAAGCAAATATGCCACAAATATGTATCTAAGTTTTCTTATTCTATTCTATTCTATATTTTATTTACCACAAAAGGTCGATGCCATGGGAATCATTTAAGCCCAAAGGCTCGATTTTGACCTTGATTGGACATTTATTCTCTCTCTCTCTCTCTCTATGTGTGTGTGTGTGTACACACACACACACACACACACACACACACACATATTTTTTTTGGTATAAACCACACTTTCTATTTCTTTACTATATAAAGAGAAGAGCGACCAAAATGAGGGTACTTCTTACATAATGTACAATGAAAAACAAGTCCATATGCGATTGGTCTAGTTGCTATAGTTGAACACAGTCATATAAATATTGATATAATTCTTGACAAAATTAGTAATTATTGGAAATAGGGTTATAGGAATGCACACACACACACACACACACACACGCACGCACAATGGAGAAGCTCAAGGGAGCACATAATGAGATGATAGATAGATAATAAATGGGTGTGCTATACAAAGATGATAAGTATATCCCAAGATGGGTATATACTAGCACGGGGAAAAAAAAGGGAAAAAGTGGCCCGGTTGGTCCAAGTGTGTCACACACATCACTACCAAATATGGCTGTAAACCCCCCCTGGGAGTGATGATGTGAATAAGGGGTCAGCTGGCACTAAAAGTATAGAGATGTGCCAGGCTCTTTGGACTATGAGAGAGAGCCCAGACTAATCCCCAAAGGGAAGTATGTTCAAAGCTTTGCAAAAAACTTCAAACTTCTCTAATAAGAGAGCCTTCGTGAATAAATATGTCATGTTGTCCTGCATTGGCACATAAGCCAAGCCGATTTCCTCTGCACAGAGCATCTCTCCTTGACATAATGACAATGCATCTCAATATGCTTTATGCGAGCATGAAAAACTAGATTCACCAACTCTGGCATAGCGCTTTGATTACTAGTAAAGATGGTAGTGTCTAAGAACTCGTCAATACCTAAATTAATAATAAGGCATCTAGCTGTAAACGCTCCCTATACTCAGCTTCACAGCCTCTTCACAGCTAGAAGTGGCCATAGTGGGTTGCTTCTTTGCTGAGCCATGATATACATGAATCACCAAGGGGAAAGAAAAAACCACTCGTCGACACTCGTGTGTCATAACATCTATTCCAATCTGAGTTTATAAATGCAGACAACTGTGATTTACCACCCTTGGGATAAAATAACCTAAAGTGCGGTGCCCTTTAGGTAATGGAACACTCGTTTGATAGACTGCCAATGCTTTGTGCTTGGGCTATGCATAAATTTACTCAATACTGAGACTCCATATTGAATGTTAAGTCTGGTGTTACATAAGAAGATAAGGCATCCAATAGCTTCATGATATTAAGTCTGGTGTTACATAAGAAGATAAGGTATCCAATAGCACTCCCAAGTGCCATTTTTGAGTAAAGCATTATATTCAGATTGCATAGCACTCATCGATTGTTTTGATTCCTTTGCTTCATCAAAGCAAATAGGATCCTCTTCATTACATAAACTGTCAATAAGAGCATATGTAATGAAGGGGGCCTAGGGGTTGCGCTCATTAGCATGGAGTACACACATGCCCCACTCGTCATAGGGAGTAGCACCTATTGCACTCATAATGGAGTACACACATAGATTCTCAAGAGGGAGAGCTCACCATGGAAGCTTGCTCTAGGCAAGAAGATGACCAAATGGTTACTATGTCAAAAGGTATAAAAAAGGTACAATATCCTAGGGCTGGTGCCTTTTATAGTCATGAGGGCCCCCATATACCCTACACAACATATGTGCAAATGCCCCTAAGCCCCATGTGCCTTGGCCCATCCCCCATATGTATGTGCTCACTAAGATCCCTTCATTACAAGCCATCCCCTCCTACAATAATTTTTTTCTTGAAATCAAAGGGTGGGCGTGCACACATATACAAAGGCTATATTCAAAATCCAAAAATCATGACATAAGTCACTGCCATGGAAGACCCAAATATAATAACATGAGTAGTATAACCTCCAGGGTCAAAGGGAAAGACTGAGGGACTCTCGTCGATGATGAGGCTAAGCGACCTCCCACCTGGATCAAAGGGAAAGTGTAAGAGACCATTGGCGATGATGTAGATAGCCGAATACCCCCCAAGGTCAAATGGATAGTGCAAGAAGTCAATGTCGATGCCGAGGTTAGGTATGAGTCCTCTTGGGTTAAATGGATAAATGTAGTATACATCATGGACCCTCAAATCCAATGTGAGAATAGCTCCTAAGTTAAAAGGAAAGCTCAAGTCCATAGGATAGCTCATAAGCCCATCCTCATGACCATAACATGGAACTAGCATCCAAGGTATCCACCAAATGGAAGCAAAACTCCTAGATTGAATGTCAAATGGTCCACCTAGATCAAGAGATGCCCCAAGTGCATCTGAATAGTATGCCATATTATCATCTACCATACATCCCCAGTGTGGCAAATGATGCACCCAAAGATGAATGTACGGACTCTAAAGAAACTAGGATTATGCAAACAATCATGGAAGCCAAAGAAACACATCTCAAAGTTGGCATCATGCAGGAACTCATGTGAATCAATGCCGTCATCCATTATGCCCCAGGTGCATCTGAATAGTATGCCATATTATCATCTACCATACATCCCCAGTGTGGCAAATGATGCACCCAAAAATGAATGTATGGACTCTAAAGAAACTAGGATTATGCAAACAATCATGGAAGCCAAAGAAACACATCTCAAAGTTGGCATCATGCAGGAACTCATGTGAATCAATGCCGTCATCCATTATAGCATAACTTAAATCATCTAGGGCATGATCCACTGCATCAATGTGTATATAGGCACCATCCAAAATATCCCCTCATGTGTGAAACCCTCCACATATGTGTGGTCCTCCAAATCAAAAGCATAATCAATAGGATCACCATAAACATCATCATTTCACTGAATACTGATAGTGTATCCACACATGAGAAGAAAGTGGCATCATCCATCAAATCCCTGACCATGTCATCCCTACAATCTCTAGAGTCATCATGATGATCATGGTATGTTTCCATCAATGGAATCCATGTATAACCTATATCCCAAGATAGGTTAATCTCTCTAATCATTGGATCTAGGAAAATCCCCAAATCAAAGCTCTCTAGATCCATATGCACAATCCTACCTCTCCTACGAGGTCTAACCTGAGAAAAATCATTACTACTCTCATGCACTATCCCTGACTGCTCAAATACATAAACTCTATCTACATAAACACTACCAGGAATGCTATGAACACTAGGAATGGTGGTCATATCAACGATATCTCCACAAATAGAAATCCTAGAAGAATAGCCTTGTTAACCACTCCGGTTAACATGACCTTTTGCGCGGCTACCACATTACTCTTGTAATCCATCTTTTTTTGTAATCATGCTAAGTGCCAATTGTAAATAAGATAAGGGATGACCGAGCTTACGACTTGTGTAATGCCGGTCTTAAGGAATTGAGCTTACGACTTGTGTAATGCCGGTCATAAAGAATTGATGTACATAGAGCTAGTTAAACTAGGAAGACTCATTTTGGGCCCCCATTTGTAATTGGGCGGTCGGCCATTGTAGAAAGTGAGCTCATGTATATAAGACATTTTATGGAATATGAAAAGGTGCTTTCTCTCACTCTCTCTTGAGTTTATGGTAGTTTGCTTGCTTGTGATGCTTGGTGTATGTGAATAGGAATGGTGTTGCTCTCCCTTCTCTCCTTCACTCCCTTCTCATTGCTCTCCACCTTGTCTTGTTTGCATCATACGATTGGCATGAGGTAGAGGTTTGTTGAAATATACAAGTGAATAGGGTGTGTGCGGGAACAAGCCCTTGGTTAGAGGCTATAAAAGAGAATGTGTAAATGTGCAAGAACCTGTGAAAAGGTGAGAAGAATCTACTGGGAGAGAATAAAGGGTAGCATGAGAAGTTTTATGAAGTGTGGAGATATTCTAGGAGAAGTGAAGAGGTGGAGAGAATCAAGCAAAAGAGGTGGAGATATTCTGGGAGAGGTGGAGTGAATCAAGGAGAAATCAGTGGGATTTGAATGTAAACCTATAAATTGAGGCATTGGCCTAATGAGAATTTGCTAGTTTTTGATTATCCATGCCTACATTAAGCTATTTGCTAATTACTCATTACGTCTTAATTATTTGCTAAATCACTTTGTTAATGATGTTGATTCTAGTGTTTGATCCACCATAGCTCATCACATTGCTCTAATTTCAACATGGTATCAGAGCCATGCCTAGAATCCATTAGGTTTATGAGCCCATTATCTAATTAATTAAGATTAGTAGATAATTAGAAATTAATCTAATTTTTAGTTATTTTTCAACTCACCTCTGTACCCCCAGCTAGTGGAGGAGCTCTAGCTCTTTGCACACTCAACCATCGCCCAAACCCTTCTAGCCCAAGTTAGCTAACTCTAGCCAGTCGAAAAGAAGCGCAAACCGTCGGCGGAGCTGGGAGAAATCGCGTTTTTCTTCAGTGCGCTTTTTCTGAGAAAATTTGACATTGCAGCTGCTCCAAATCAAATTGGTCTAATTCCTCATAGCTCCAGGGGTTTTCAAGCATGCTCCATAAGCTGGTGAAGACAGAATTCAATTTGATCAAGTCTACAGTGAGATCCAAGCTCTTCATCAAATCTGCAGCAGCAGCAGCAGGTGACTTTGGTAAAACAGAGATTAAGCTTTCAATATTTGGTCAAATCTTGTGTTTCTTAGCTTAATCCTCTACTAGACTCATTGCTATTGATGGCTTTGAAAGCATTTGAGCTCATTTGAAGTCTAAGTCACCAGATCTGGACTCCCCGCATACTCTGTTTTTTGCACACAAAATAGTGGATTAATTTGCTAATCAGTTGATTAATCAATGCTAATCACTATATTTTGGTGCAATTGAGGGTCCAAATTAACCATTAGGTATCTGATACAGATCCCTATAACTTCAAATTGCAATTCGGAGCTGCGTTGATACTCCAACCATTTCGTACAAATTGGTTACCCTTGATTTAATATAATTTCTGGTGATTTTATGCTGATAAATTGGTTACCCTTGATTTAATGTAATTTTTGGTGATTTTATGCTGATAAATTTATTATAATCATCTCTTAAACACCAGATTGAGTTGTAAAAGGGTAGACACTGCCCTTGAATCTTGAAATTGGATCAAGAGGTAAGACCCCCTTCACATCATCATGAGTACAGCACAAGAAATAGCCAAATTTAATGGGGAGCAGTTTTACACATGGCAGACAAAAACCATGTATTTGCTCATGAGGAAAAATCTGTGGGGACTAGTTGAGGGAAGAGATGAATGCCCAGAGGCGAGAGGGAAAAATGAGTGGAAGAGCAGGAATGAAAAAGCATTGGAACTTATTGCACTCAGTTTAAATGATGAAATCATTCATCACATCACAGGGATACAATGGGCAAAAGATGCATGGGATGAACTCAATAAATTATTTGGCACACAAGCGAAAAATTCAAAGATAAATCTGTTAATGCAATTCTACAAATTGGATATAAAGGAAAGTGAACCTTTAATCACACACTTGAACAAATATAAAAGCATTAAGCAATAGCTGGCAGCTATATTGGCAAAAAGGTAGAAGATGATGGGGCACTAGCAGTGCTTCTGAAGAGTGTGGACAAAGGTGAATATGAAAATATTGTAGCAACACTAAAGAATGTACCTGAATTGAAGCTACACGAGATAGAAGCAGCTCTACTAGAGCAAGAGAGCAGAGGCAAAGAGAAGAAATGGCTCGACTCAACAGAGCAGGAGAAGAAAAAGCATTCTTCACCCGAGGAGGATTCTCTCCAGGACGAGGACGAGGACAAGGACGAGGACGAGGAAGAGGCAGAGTAGGAGGAAGGACCTTCACTTGCCACCACAACTGTGGAAAGCCAGGACACATGGCAAGAGACTGCTACAGCAAACCCAGTGGAGAAGGAACGACGTTGGCAAACTTCATGGAGGCTCCAAAGGAAGTGGAGTCAGAGCATCTTTTCTGAGAGAGAGAGAGAGAGAGAGACCCCACAACCCAATGTAACTTGCCCCAACAAAGTAAAACCACCTCTGAGCCACCGATGATGTAGGCCACGTGGTAGATAGATGTATGTGTGAGCACTTTAGTCAAGGTCGCGAGCACTTGTAGTAGCCTTGGACACATAGAGAGAGAGAGTGTCAAGGACTATGAGTTTAGGGACTTGAGGCACTGGTCGCGGGCTATCAAGTAAGAGGGAAACTTGGTATAGGGTCCAGGTATGCTAGAGAGTATTCACTTGAGGGGAGGTGTTGAAATATACAAGTGAATAGGGTGTGTGCGGGAACAAGCCCTTGGTTAGAGGCTGTAAAAGAGAATGTGTAAATGTGAAAGAACCTGTGAAAAGGTGAGAAGAATCTACTGGGAGAGAATAAAGGGTAGCGTGAGAAGATTTAGGAAGTGTGGAGATATTTTGGGAAAAGTGAAGAGGTGGAGAGAATCAAGCAAAAGAGGTGGAGATATTCTGGGAGAGGTGGAGTGAATAAAGAAGAAATCAGTGGGATTTGATGCTTGGATGTAAACTCTATAAATTGAGGCATTGGCCTAATGAGAATTTGCTGGTTTTTGATTATCCATGCCTACATTAAATTATTTGCTAATTACTCTGTTAATGATGTTGATTATCCGTGCCTACATTAAGACGTAATTACTCACTAATTACGTCTTAATTATTTACTAATCACTTTATTAATGATGTTGATTATCCATGCCTGCATTAAGCTATTTGTTAATTATGTCTTAATTATTTGCTAATCATTTTGTTAATGATATTGATTCTAGTGTTTGATCCACCATAGTTCATCACATTGCTCTAATTTCAACAAGGTTGAGCTCTCCACCATAGCTCCTACACTCTTGCTCCTACCTAGCTTGTTTGGATCTCTCTTTGGGTGACACAAAGAGAGTGTAGAGTGAGCCCCTAGTGGCCTCACATCGGGGAGTTAACCCTAATAGGGTTGGCCAAGTGCAAGTCACCGGATTCGACCCTTGCAAGCACTCTTTTCTTCTTCTTCTCTCTTGTGTTTGTGAGGTAGCATGTTAAACAAGTAACATCTTTGGCGCCGTTGCTGGGGATTGGCATTTGGCTTAGGGTCCTCTACTTGATTCATTAGCTAGAGCTTGATTTTGCCCGGTTGGGATGCAAACCCACCGGTTGGTTGATTAACATTGTTCGTTTTGTGTTTTGTTGGAGATTGGATCATTGGTTGAGCATTGGAGCATTCGTGTCTTCATCGAGAGCGGGGAAGAAGCAAGTAAGTGCCCCTATTTGCCCTCAACATTCAAGCAATTTTTAATTTTTACGTTTTTCATCATGTTTGCACTTTTGTTTAATCATTCAATTAATCTCAATCCATTAGCTTAAAACATGCATTATAGTTATCAATAAGTAGCTAGAGACTAGCTCTAGCTCCTTGTAAAAATAAAAACATCAAAAGACCTTGGGAAGGTGCTTGAATTGGTTGCTAATTGGAGAGGTTCCCAGGCGAAATTCCATTCTACCAAGCATCTTTGAGAGTCGAACATCTGTGGCAACTTTAGGGAATGCTCGTTCCAACTCTACCATGCCCGTTCCTTTTGCTTGCAACCCAAATCTATTAGATTTCCTACCTAAATTTGGCAAGAGCATTAAATTATTTTAATTGCATTTAATTAGGCCTCATGTGCATTAAAGTGTAATTAAATAAGGAGAATTTTGTATTGTCAATGCAATTAAAATTATTTTAATTGCATTTAATTAGGCCTCATGTGCATTAAAGTGTAATTAAATAAGGAGAATTTTGTATTGTCAGACTGGCTGTCAGACTTGCAGCAGCAAGCCAGTTAAATTTAAAAAAAATCTCTGGGGCTGACAGTGCCCCAGCCATTCGCCCCACAAGCGCACGTTTGTTCCAACTCCCACACACCCATTCCTTCCTAAACCAAAAGCGAACGCCCGTGCCAACCTTAAAGTGAACACCCGTGACACCATCTTTCCATGCTTATTCCAATCGATCTCATCCCGAACATCCGTTCCTTCGCTCACCAGAAGCGAACGCCCGTTCGAGTTTCCTTTTCCACCTTACCATGCTCGTTCAAACTGGCTCATAAACTCGCACGCTTGTTCATTCTTGAACCTGAAGTGAACACCTGTGCTAACCTTGAAAGGAACGCTCGTGGCACCAGCTTGCTAGTAGAGAACCTGAAGTGAACACCCGTGCCAACCTTGAAAGGAACGTTTGCCCATGGCACCAGCTTGCCAGTAGAGAAGCGAATGTATGTTCCTTCTGTCACACTGAGGACGTACACCCGTTCGCTCACAAGTGTACGACTGTTCCTTCCCAAAAATAAAAAAAAATAAAAAAAAATCCTTTCTTTGGGGGTTCATAGTACTGAATCTAGATTCCCATGCACCTACACTCGGGTAGGTTGGTGAGAAATAACCCTCTCTTCGACGAAGTAAGCTCTTTAGACGTCCCTTCGCAAATCAGATCAGACCCATTGGGTGAACCGGGTGGAGTCGAATGGTGCTTATCTTTGATAGTGCCAGCAGAGCGAGAGTGAGGATCTCCCCCGTAGTGGACGAGGGACCCCAGACCCTATGGTTTAGGCGAGAGAGCCTAAACCATAATGCATGGACAAACCATTTGTCCAGGAACGTGCTCCTATCTCTCCAACTCATTCTCAGCAAAGCCTTACATGAAGGCTTCACAATTTCATCATGGGAAACACATAGGCTCTGTAGAACTGTAGCCCAGGGTGAGAAATATGGATCAACCTCAAGAAAGTGCGGCCACTCCACCTCTAGACCCTAGAGTGGAAGTTGGCCAAGGCGGGAGTTATCAAACCAAGTCCTCCCAGAGGACAAAGACCCCCACTTGCCTACTATCCGCTCGGTCCCGCTCCTCCATAATCTATTCCCCAACCTACACCACCTGCACCGGCCGTGATAGGGTTGACCCCTGAAATGTTAAGAACTGCCATGGAAATAGGGAGGGGGTAGCCCCACTGGCATTAATCCCCCTACACCAGCTAGGCAGGAACTAACCAAAGCAGCAAACATCTCAAAGTTGATCACGAAGTTTGATGGGATATGTGTGTTGAAATATGCAAGTGAATGGGTGTGTGTGGGAACAAGCCCTTAGCAAGAGATTGTAAAAGGGAGTCTATAAAGTGGGTGGTAGTGAAAAGGTCAGAGGAATCTACTGATGAGAGAATCAAGGGTAGCATGAGTGAATATAGGGGTGTGGAAAGATTCTAGAAAAAGATGCCCCCAGCAGATGTAAGGGAGGTGGCACAAATTAAGGAGAAATCAGTGGGATTAGATGATTGGCATCTTGTGGATGTACAACCTATAAATTGAGGCATTGGCCTAATGAGAAATTGCTAGTTTTGGAGTATCCATGCCTACATTAGGCTATTAGATTAATTGCTCACTAATCTTGTCTTAATTATCATCTAATCACTTGCTAATTATGTTAATTCTGGCATTTGATCCACCATATCTCATCACATTGTTGCAAATTTAACATGATATCAAAGCCTTCATCTGATTTTTGAGCCTAATTACCATGCTAATTACTTTACTAATCATGATTAGGATTTATACCTAGTTTTACTCTCTTTTCAAACATTCTCTGCACCCCCAGCTGGTGGAGGAGCTCCCTCTCCTTCTAGCCTTAAAATTAGGCAAAGACCTCTTAGCCACACAAAATTATCCTCCCCACAATTCAGCGCATCACTTCAATTCGTCAGATCGCTGCGTAGAACTTTCAGAATTCGCGATTTTGTAGGCACCACTTTTTTGAAGCAATTTGTAGATCTACACTTACACAAGGTAAATTGGTCTAATTCCTCTTAGACCCAAGGTTTTTCAAGGGTGCTCTACATGTTGGTGATCTCAGATTTGAGAAATTTGTCAAGGAGAAGTGGCATCAAGCTCTGCATCAAATCTGCAAGTGACTTTGGTAAAACAAAGATAAAGCATTCAATGTTTGGTCAAATCTTTTGTTTCTTGGCTTGATCCTCTACTAGACTACTTGCTATTGATACCTTTGAAAGGATTTGGGTCATTTGAACTCTAAGGCACCAAATATGGCCTCTCCGTACACTCTATTTTTTGCATACAAAACAGGTATTATTTCACTAATTAGTGATTAATTAGTAGTAATCACTACATTTTGGTGTAATTGGTTCAAATTCACCATTAGTATCTAACACAGATCTTTATCACTTCAGATTGCATATTCCAACCATTCAGTACAGATCAGTTACCCTTGGCTTTATGTAATTTTTGGTGAATTCATGCTGATAAACTTGTTGTAATCATCATTAAACATCAGACTGGAGTTGTAAAAGGGTAGACACTACCCTTGAATCTTGAATTGGATCAAGAGGTAAGACCCCCCTTCACATCATGAGCAATGCACAAGAAATAGCTAAATTTAACGGCAGGGAGAAGTTCCATACATGGCAAACAAAGACCATGTATCTGCTCATGAGGAAGAATCTGTGGGGGCTAGTTGAGGGAAGAGATGAATGTCCAGAGGAGAATGGGGAGAATGAGTGGAAGAGCAAGAATGAGAAAGCATTAGGACTCATTGCACTCAGCTTAAATGATGAAATCATTCACCATATTGCACGGATACAACAAGCTAAGGATGCATGGGATGCACTTAATAAATTATTTGGCACTCAAGTAAAAAATTCAAAGATACATCTGCTAATGCAATTCTACAAACTTGACATGAAGGAAAGTGAACCTAACCACAAACTTGAACAAATACAAAAGCATTAAGCGATAACTGGCAGCCATTGGTAAGAAGGTAGAGGATGATGGGCACTAGCAGTGCTTCTGAAGAGTGTGGACAAAGGAGAGTATGAGAACATTGTGGAAACCTTAAAGAATGTACCAGATTTGAAGCTGCATGAGATAGAAGGAGCTCTACTAGAGCAAGAGAACAACAAAGAGAAGAAAGGGTTGGACCCAACAACTGGAGAGGAGAGAGCATTCTACACCAGAGGAGGACTCTCACGAGAACAAGGATGAGGAAGAGGTAGGGGAGGAGGAAGGACCTTCACTTGCCACAACTGTGGGAAGCTAGGACATATGGCTAGAGACTACTACAGTAAACCAAATGAAGAGGGATCGACATCGGCAAACTTCATGGAGACTCCTAAGGTAGAGGAGTCAGGACATCTTTTCTGAGAGAGAAAGAGAGAGAAACCCCACAACTCAATGTAACGTGCCCCAACAGAGTAAAACCACCTATGAGCCACCGATGATGTAGGCCATGTGGTAGATGTATGTGTGAGCACTTTAGTCAAGGTCACGGGCACTTGTAGTAGCCTTGAACACATAGAGAGAGAGTATCAAGGACTATGAGTCAGGGACTTGAGGCACTGGTCGCGGGCTACCAAGTAAGAGGGAAACTTGGTATAGGGTCCAGGTGTGCTAGAGTTATTCACTTGAGGGGAGGTGTTGATATATGCAAGAGAATGGGTGTGTGCGAGAACAAGCCCTTAGCAAGAGACTATAAAAGGGAGTCTGTAATTAAGTGGGTAGCAGTGAAAAGGTGAGAGGAATCTACTAATAAGAGAATCAAGGGTAGCATGAGTGAATATAGGGGTGTGGAAAGATTCTAGGAAAAGGTGCCCCCAGGGGAGGTGGCACAAATCAAGGAGGGATTAGATGCTTGGCATCTTGTGGATGTACAACCTATAAATTGAGGCATTCACCTAATGGAAAATTGCTGGTTTTTGAGTATCCATGCCTACATTAAGCTATTAGATTAATTGCTCACTAATCTCATTTTAATTATCATCTAATCACTTTGTTAATTATGTTGATTCTTGCATTTGATCCACCATAGCTCATCACATTGCTGTAAATTTAACAAGGTGATCCCATTACTCACCTGGAGATGTTTAATCAGATCTGCGAAGCATTTGGCCATATAGACGATCAACCAAGATAAGTGTCTTTGGCCTCACCTTGGATAGCAAAGCAGGCCAATGGTTTAGATCCCTGGTGGGGTACTCTTGTCAAGGTACCTGATGGAGCCCTGTTGAACAGCTCAATAATGTCAAATAGAATGAGGGCAAAACCATCAGAGATTACATAAATAGAGTTAGATATCTCCACTCACACTGTAATACTGCAGATAAGTTCTCTGATGATGAGAGACTAATTGGGAGATTTCTGGAAGGACTCAAATATATTCCCCTGCATAACTCCTTATTTGCTTTGGATCACACCTCCTTTGAACAATGCTGCAGGAGTGCTCTAAAGTTTGAGGATAACTTCAAGGGAACACGTTCCCGCCGACAACTCCACGAAGGTGCATCAGAAGCCTCCTTTAAGACCACTAGCACAAACCCTCATGAAAAGGGTAAGGAATCCACTTTTGGACAAATTGTGGAACAACTAGCCGCCGCTCTAATGCAACAGATGTCCACATCTCTACCCTAGAAGGGAACTCATATGGTGTTTCCTGACCTATCGCGAAAACCATATTGGCACCGAATGTCCTCATTTGAGACCCCGCCCAAGCCTCTATTGTACCTACTGTGTGAAATGGGGCAACCAACGACATCTCTAAAACTGCCTTGACTCGAGCTACCTCAAACCCCAAGCAACTGCTGGCTTTGCCAACCCCTACCCATCACAACGCCCCCCAACCTAGCCATGAAGTAGCCCAAAGAGGAATCTTGAGAGTCCTTGAGATGCCCCTACCACCCCCAGTTCTCCCACCACAACCTCCGTTACCCAAAGTTGCATAAGTTCGTTGTCAGATAACCTTAACAAAACTCTTCGAGGATGGGAATGAGGGAGAAATCCTGGAGACTCCCACTTATGAAACCCAAGAGCCCATGAGTCCGTCCTCGCAAATTCTCAGTCACTATGTTATGGAGGGGGATCAAATGTATCCAGTATACCTTGCAGCCCTGATATCGCGAGCTAGGGATATGAATCGAACAACAAAAAGACCGCCCATCTAGCGTTATGATTGTGGTGGACCTCACTGAGTGGCTAAGTGTCCCAACAAGAATAGAGTAGCGAGTGCCCTAGCAGGTGCTCCAGCCTTGACACCACTGTGCATTGGATGTGGTATCAACCATATGTACAAAGATTGCCCGCTAAGACCCAGAACAATGGGAAAGGCTCATGAAGCAAATCCTAGCACCTGCCTTAACCTGTTGAGTGCGAGAGATGGTTTCATTTGAGCGGTCCCCCTCAACGCGCAGTAACCAGACTGTAGAATAGGAAAAGGGCCGCATCACATGCTGCTATACGAGGCATCAACCTCTCAAAGTCAGGACCAAGCAATGAACAAGCCCAAATAACTTGGCGCTCCTTAAAGAAGGCCACCAAGGTTGGAGAGAGCTGAGTGATTATCAAAAGCGGTTCCGACTCAGGCACAATAACTCATCTTTCGACTTCTTCATCTAAAGAAGAAGGTATGCTATGTATAGTCACCTGCGCCAAGAACCCATTGACCCCCGTCAGCTATCTAAAAAGCTTAAGGAATATCCAAATTCTATTGAGGAAAAAGAGAGGCTCCAAGCTGCCCAAGAGTTAGTTCGTGAGTGCCAAGCTCAGATGGAAGCAGATCCCCCTACTGCATACCTTGAACCATGCTCGTTAGTCTCAGGCTAGAGACCTGTGCATGAGTCTCAAGTTTATCTTTGAAAGCTTCTCGACCAACCACTCTCACTAGAGCTAACAAAAGAAGAAGCTACCCCCCAGCTGAAAGACCGGGTGGTAGAATATCTTGGAGGCCTAGGAGATGAACACCATAGGGGAACTAATGCAGAAATCCCTGTTCCCATCCCATGCACCTCAAAAAACTTGAGACAATGCAGACTTTACCTACCTCATAGGACTGCCTATACCCCTAGAGACATGCAGGCCTCTCTTTGTTCCTCTCTTCTCAGGTCCAGATCCCAATCGGCACCTTGCCCCAAGGTAGCCCAAGCTTATGGAATGACCTGAAAGATTGGATGGAAGGACGTCTCAGGGTAGGCATACACAAGACCATGGAGCCAGATAGCTCTGATGACTTTGAGGAAGAAGAATTTCACATACCTCTTAAGGTAAAAGGGACTCCTACCATTCGAGTGAAAGATTGGATGGAAGGACGTCTCAGGGTAGGCATACACAAGACCATGGAGCCAGATAGCTCTGATGACTTTGAGGAAGAAGAATTTCACATACCTCTTAAGGTAAAAGGGACTCCTAACATTCGAGTGAAAGATTGGATGGAAGGACGTGTCAGGGTAGGCATACACAAGACCATGGAGCCAGATAGCTCTGATGACTTTGAGGAAGAAGAATTTCACATACCTCTTAAGGTAAAAGGGACTCCTACCATTCGAGTGAACAAGCTCAGACAATACTTTTTTGAAGGCGAGGAACTTAATGCGGCCTTGCCAATAACTTTTGATGGCCACCAAGTTACAACAATCTTGGATGGAGGAGCCGGAGTGAGCATTGTGACCAAACGATGCTTGGAAAAGTGGAGAGCACCTGCCTTGGACAACACCCGATTGTTAGTTAAACTCACTAATGGAGCCACTGTTAGACCCATTGGTCTATTAAAGGATCTTAAAATTAAGATTCTGAGAACCACCTTTCGCCACACCATTTGTGGTGACAAATTTTTGACGTTAGCCAGTTTCATATGACTACATCCTTGGCAGACCCTTTATGTGAGAATCCAAAATGATCCATGACTAGGATACTGACCATATCTACATTCGGAGAAAAGATCTCATCTTTAAGATCAATCTATGCACATGGAAGGTGCACCCCATGAGTGGCAGACTATTTACGGAGGACTCAGTCACAACTACATGAACTACAGAAGTCCATCTGTGCGCTAGACATGCCATAAAATAGTGGAAGATAAAAAGGAGAGAGAGAATTGTGCACCACTCCCAGAGCCAGAATACTCTAAGAATCGGATACATATCCTTGCTACACTAGACATCTTGCCTAGAAAAACTGGTATGAGATTTGCCACGGTAGATGGGAAAGAGCTTACATCATTATATATGGTTAGTTCAGCATATCTGCCTAATATAGCTACTCAAGAGTTGGATTAGGTTGTTTGAGCTAAGCCATCAAAAGGAGTACATGCTCACATAAGACTCACAGGCCTGAGGGATTTCCTAGGCCAGAGCAGTACATCTTCCTAGATAGCTCTGAAACCCATTGGTTGAAATATGTGGGAGCCGTGGAAGCCCATGAGCATTTCAATGATGTATGGCAAAAAGAGTTTACAAACAACTCTCTTCTGGTTCACACTACTGTCCCACAACCGGTTGAACCCACATAACCAGAACCGGTTGAGCCCACATAACCAGAACTAGTCCCTAAAAAGCTTTGCTGCTCTGCACATGCAAGATACATAACAAAAAGTTAGCACTTGCAGAAAAAAAAGCCAAAAGGCTAATTGATGAGGAAAGTGTTAAAGTAGAAGAAACACGGTAGGTGCCCAAGCAGTTTAAGACCTTTAAAAAGGTCGACCGCTTTGTTCAATATGATTCGGCTCAAAGGTCTAATATTGGGAAACTTGGGACTCATATGATTATTCCAAGATGGTCCGGAGATTGAAAGACTCATTGACACTAGATTAATCTATGAAATTGAACATACAGAGTGGGTATTACCGATTGTGATAGTACCTAAGAAAACCGAAAAAATTCATGGTGTGTGTCGACCTCAAAAATGTCAATGCCACCACCATAAGGGACCACTATCCTTTACCATTTATACTGAACACGTGTTAGAAAGAGTAGTGGGAAAGGAAGCCTACTTAGGATACAACCAATGTTGATCGACCCTAAAGACTAGCACAAAACTACTTTTGCTATACTGAATGGGGTACGCATGAATACAAAGTCATGCCCTTTGGATTGACCAATGTCCCCAAAACCTTCCAACGCTTCATGTGTATGACTTACAAGGAATATCTCTGAAAATTCCTAGAAGTCTTCATTGATGACCTATGCGTCAATTCTTCTTGGAAGGAGCACCTCGCATGTTTGCATAAGGTGTTAGAGTGATGCATAATATATTGCATCTCATTGAACCCTCTTAAATGCCAATTTTAGGTTTGACACGTAGTGATCCTGGGACACATCGTCTCCAGCCAAGGAATATACTGACGATAGTAAGGTGCGGCTCATTCTTGAGCTGCCGCCACCTATCAACTTCAAAGGCATCCAGCACTTCATGGGAAATGTCGGCTATTATTGGCGATTCATTTATATGTATGCCGATATTGATAGACCCCTTTACGGACGCCTTTACGGATGCCTTATAGTTTTCGAGTGGACAGAAGATTGCCAGAGCTTACACTACACTCAAAAAAGCCTTGGCAAGCACTCCAATCCTTAGATCCCCCAACTGGGATCTTACCTTCCATGTCCATATTGATGCCTCAACATTTGCCATAGGGTGTGTGCGAGCCCAACCCGACAAACACACGATGGACTTCCCCATTAGTTTTGCCACAGCCGCCAACTCAACGAAGCTAAGAGGAATCACACCACAACCGAAGCTAAGAGGAATCACACCACAACCGAGAGAGAAGGATCACCACAACCGAGAGACAAGGATTAGCTATGGTTTATATGGTTAAGAAGTTTTGCCATGATCTTTTGGCGACCAAGTTCGTCTTTTTCGTAGACCATCAGGCCCTCTTGTACTTGGTTAACAAACCCTCTTGTACTTGGTTAACAAACCCTGTATGATAGGCAGAATCCCTAGGTGGCTGCTTATCTTGCTAGAGTTCGATTTCACTGTATGGTGAGAAAAGGCTCGAAAATTAGAATTCAACCGGATATTTTGGAGGATTATGATCATTGATACTATGGTTTCATTAAAATATTGTTTTAAACATAACTGAATCTGTGGAAAAAGGCAATTTCATATTGGGTGTGTAAGTGGTGTGAGCGTTCTGGTTGCCAATGATGCCATAGGTACACCAATGAAGGAATGATTGGAAATTAGAATTCAACCGGATATTTCTGCTTGTTTTTATCTCGACAATATTTGAGGCAATATGACAAAAATATTTTAGCTTTCGCACCACCTATTGATGGTTTTTTTGGTACTTAGCTGCCCCCTTGTAACCACTTGTCGTCCTCGTCAATTTTAACATGCGCCCCATGCAAGCCAATGTCTGATAGCACTTTTTCTATTGCCTTGATTGCTTTCAAAGATTCTTTTTTAGGCTTTAACGTCCATGCAAAGCATATGTACAAATACACCATCTTCTCTACAATTCTATATAGTGCATGCAATGTGCATATGTGCACTCTGGATAGATGAATATCAAGCACTGCTTTGAAATCTTTACCTTTTAAATGCCTATTAGGAGCTTTGTAGTACACGATCTAAAGTCTTGGAACTTGACATGCAATATAGACATGGACTCTTTGCATTTGCACCTTTGCTTATGTTATACATGCATTTTAGAGTCTTCAAATCACGTGCCATGTGCCATTCCACTTTATAGTCACCGAACCCAGGCACATGAAGGGCCCTTTCATTTCTTTGCTCACTAATCAGTGATGGAATTGTGGTTTGATGAAACACCCAATGCAAAATTTCAAAGTCTTCTTTATCCACCTGTGTCATTTTTAGGAAGAAGCTCATGTTTATACAAGTTTCATGTTTAAATTATTTCAATGTAATACACAGTCATATTCAATGATAAAGAAGATACCTCAAAAGATCTAAGTGGCAATATGTTATTCTCCGATTGAATACTGAAATATCTTGCATCATCTTTTGTAATTGATGTGTCTAAGGCCCTATTCATTAGAGTGATAGTAACCCTCTCTATTTTTCTGTTCTTTAAAAGCTACACTCATCTAGTTTCAAAACAAATTTTAGAACTTCTTCACATTCTTCTTGACTAATCTCAAAGAACTGAACTCCATACCTTTGCAAAGCTTCAAGATCAAAGAAAATATTGTTGTGTTGGTTAAAGAGTACCTCTCTGTCTTTAGCGCGAATGTTGCTTCAATATGTACTAGTGAACCAAGCTTCTCAAACACCTCTGAGTTCACATGTTGGCGTGCAAAATTTACTTGGATTGGTTTTGGAAGTAACGAACCTTTATGCTTCTTACTTTGACATTTCTCTACTAGTGCCTTAAACAGTATACTATATCTCTCTGAGAGATGCCAGTCTTATCCAACATTGCTTGCACCTGAGTTGCATCGAGCTGGTTCTTGATAAAAGAAGACACATGCTTCTCATTGACTTTTTGAAACTTCTTTTGATACATCATCTCTTCCACTATTCCTTTTGGTACCAAATGACTGTAATGCACTCCAACTTTGGAATGTACCTTGAACTCTGGATGAAGTAAAGATCTCAAAATAGAATAACATCAAATCTGATTACTTATATCTAGTTTCAAACAAAGAACCTAATCTAAAAAGAGAAATATATATGAAACAAGAGTTAACATTACCTTACAGCCTGTACTCGCTTCTTCATCCCTCCACTTCCAACTTTCATTCTCTATGTAGCAAAGTTGACTTCTTCTTTTACGTGGCCCTAGTGCTATGTCCTTTCTCCTTAAAGCATCAATCTTTTTCTCCAAGTCTTGAATTGTTTCTTTGTTTGCCATAAGCTTCTCTACATACAACCCATTTATTTTTTTTATTTCAGCGTTCTCTATCTGTGTAGAAAATCCCTCTGCTATTCTGCAACCATTGCTTTTTTTCCCAAGTGTTGGGCACATAACCCATCAAATCTTGTCTACCATCACCTGTGAAATGTAGTAGGTTTGTAATGTTGTAAAATGGAGGAGGTGCATTTGTAAATGGATCCTTGGGATACATTGACCCATTGGTCCACAAGTCCAAATGATGCTCTCCATTATTCCTCCTTTGCTCTTTTTGCTCATAACATGAAAAAAATCTCTTATTTCATTTCTTCAAAGGCTGGTACTCAGATTGTATGTCCACATGAAGATGATAAGTATCATATGTTCTTTTACATGCACAATTTCTACTACTATTACTGAGAATTTGAGTGTCTCCATGTGTTGTTGAAGGTGGATTAATTGGAATCCCCAAATTTGGATTAATGTTCTCATGTGCAAAGCTAGTATTTTCTGTCATCATAAAACATATTAAAGAATTAAAACAAGAATTAACTCGATTAGTAAGGGCATTTTTTTAAAGTTTCAGCAGGAAAACCCCCACGGTCGAGATGATGATTAAAGCTTTCCTTGAATCTATTAAATGCATAACTACCTCAAATCTGTGAAATCTTGGTTCTGACAAGTTTTACGTGCATCCAACAAAGAATGCCGCCTCATGAAACCTCATTGAAAGAATATGTATATTTTAATATATTTAAACTTACTATTATATTTAAACTTACTATTATAATAGTAAAAAAATGAGTCAAATTGTAAATTTGGATATGTTTTAAACCCTTTTTATTTTCTCTCTCTAAGCTGAGTTGGCACTTCTTTATAGGGCCCAAAATTGAGTCCACATTTCTCCTAATGCAGAGACTACATCAACAGAGTCAGATATCTCCACTCCTGCTGTGCAGTGTCAGAGACAAGTTCTCTGATGAAAGGTTACTATGGAGATTTTTGGAAGGTTTGGATGACATATCCCTACACAATTCCTTGTATACCTTGGCCCATACCTCCTTTGAGCAATGCTGCAGGAGTGCTATGGACTTCGAGGATAATTTCAAGGGAACACATTCCCGATAACTTCATGAGGGTATATTAGAAGCCTCATTTAAGACCACCAGCACAAAATCTGATGGAAAGAGCAAGGAGTCCACTTCTGGACAACAAGTCGAGCAGTTGGTCTAGCTACATTAATGAAGCAATTGACCCAACATTGGAGAACCAGCCAAGGCTGGGATTGGGTTGGCCAACCCCATCTCTATCCGAAGGGGAGCTAGTATTGTGC
Organism: Cibotium barometz; assembly: GCF_041138505.1. NCBI lineage: Eukaryota > Viridiplantae > Streptophyta > Polypodiopsida > Cyatheales > Cibotiaceae > Cibotium > Cibotium barometz. The sequence goes on along the minus strand of NC_141088.1, from coordinate 22,143,551 downwards.
CTGACCTATCCAGCTAACCATACTAGCATGGAGTGTCCACATACATATTGCCAAAGCTGGGATAATGATGAAGTCACGAACTGCTATATCAGTAAAGGGCTGCTCAAGTCACGAACTGCTATCAGCAAAGGGCTGCTCAAGCCCGCGCTCTATCTCAGGCCTTACCTGTAAACCCAAGGCAGCCGCGCTGGCCTTGCTAGCACCTGCTCTTCACAATGTACCTCAACTAGGCTAAGAAGGGACCCAAAGATGAATTCTGAGGTACACAAAATGCCCTTACCACCCCCAATTCTCCCATCTCAACCCCCATTGCCGCCGCGAATCACACCAATTCCTCAGCTAATGGCAGCGACCAACAAAAATCTTTGAAGAAGGGGATAAGGGGGGGAATTCTTGAAGGTCCTACCTACCTATAGAGCATCACATGGACTTGAAGGAGAATGCCAAGCCAGTGAGACGGTTGGGGGTGGTATAGCATGATGCTTTGCTTAAAGAGGTCACTAGGTTAGTAAAAGATGGATTTATATACCCTGTTGAAAACTTTAAGTGGGTCTCTCCTATGGTAGTCACTCCAAAGAAGAATGGCAAGTGGTGGGCGTGTGTATGAAAAACCTCTCTTGTTTTTCATACTGGGAGGAAGTCTAAGGACATTTAAGATTTATATATCCTACATCTTTTTTTGTTTTTTTGCACTATTGCACCAGTCTATCAACATTTTGCATCAAAATACTAATGTGAGACCCCTACCCATCTATCTATGTGGCAATGACTCACTTGGGGCCTCATATCATAATGTTCTAACACTTGGCTATCCTGTTAGTTCCTTTTAATTTGGCTAGACTAATCCTTGAATGATTCCTCTAGGTGTATACTCTTCATGATTCTCAGAAGTAGGTCACATCATGAATGGTTCCTCCGAGCTCATAAGATGTCACATGACTCCTCAATTATGAAGGTAATGCATCTATCCTTGTTCATGATTTGCACCAACTAAACTGCTTGTCCCCTAGATTTTTCTCGCTCTAAAAGAGACAGATCTATTTTGTTTTGGACAGTACCTTCTACTCGGATCCATCTTGCCGCCACTTTTCAGTGTTTTATCCTTTTTCTACTTTGACTAGATTCACAGACTCAGCCTAGTCCCGTCCACCCGAACTCACACACCCATAATTTAAAATTACCACTTTAATCACACACCCATAATTTTCAACTATGGGTGTGAACTCACACACATAATAATTAAAAATTGCCACTTTACTCACACACACCACTTATAAAAACAAGAGTTCACACACACACTCCTTTATAAAAAATAGTCCTTTCAAAAGAAAACATACATCGCATTATTGCCATGCATATATCATATGTCCACACATCATATAACAAATATCCAAGTAACACATGAGTGTCACATTATCAATATAATCTCTTCACACCATGACCATTGATCCTTAGACTAGGATGGTATGCACCCATGAGCTCGGACACTCCTGGACCACCATCATGATTGGAGGATCCCTACAATGTCTCACATTCACCTCAACATAAATGTCACCATCATGATTGGAGGATCCCTACAATGTCTCACATTCACCTCAACATAAATGTCAAAAATCCTAGGAGTCGCTTCTATCAATTGTCACCTATCCCAGAAGCATGAGCACTTCCAAGTATTCGTGTCAAGAGCCCTACAATGTTTAGTACCAGCATACATACCACTAAGCATTACCTTGCCCATTTAACTCTATAGTTGTCCTCACACCAATTGTGCTAGAAGCATACCCATTTTTTATCAAGGTCTTAGATGTCCTCTTTGTGTGACACACCCTGCAAATTACACACATGGTAATCTATAAACCTCTATGGTGCCTTCACATGCTACACACAAACAAACATATGCAATTGAGGTGGGAAAAATGGATGGGATGGCCTCTACACACCCCAACCACTTTCCTGGCTCACTAAGGGCTACTAGGGGAAGGGATTCCCTAGCAACCAAGGAGGAGGGGGCACCACCTAGCCAAATGAGGGTGGGCTAGGACACCTACACAAGACATGGTCATTCACAAATGAAAACAAATGAGCGATAATGTAGGACATGACCTCAAATGAATATAACCTCAAATACACGACTCAAACTCTCCCAAATGAAATGCCAAAGAAACACATGAAAGCCATGAAAGACGAAAGGAGTGATCATTTATTCAAAGGGTTCCTTATGTACACGCTTTATCATAGGGTAGAGAGGATGGGAGAGAGTGAGAAATTGAGTGACATGAGAAAGGAGACCTTTATTCCAAAATAGAACAACCCTCAAAATGCATGACATTTCACCAATTTTCCCAAAGCCATAGACACCTCATGATGTTTGCCCCTCAAATGCTAGGGCTATGATGCGTAACATGATGTTTGCCCCTCAAATGCTAGGGCTATGATGCGTAACCTTCCTAAAGGTGGAGTTTCCCTAAGCATGGTGCTGAAAATTCACACTATGAAGTGCTTGTGCAAGCTTGATTTTATGCTTCACTAGACATGATGATTTTGTGCAACATGATTCCCTTGAATTCTAACCAGGCTACTATTCCCTAATTTCCTAAATGGTGAAAGTGGTGGTGATGAGGGTAAGGATGCATGGAATTATGAGAGCATTGATGCTAGGTGCAAGATTGCCATGGTGTTTCATTCACATCCTAATTAAAATATTTGATGATTCCGTGGGAGCTAATAAGGGCGGGATTTATTTGGGGCTTACACTATGTGCAAGTGTGTGTTTGTGGTGGGTGCTCCATGAGATGCAAGGTGCAAATGAGTCATGGATGCTTTGGTGTGCTTAGGGGTGAGGAGAATGGGCTAATGGGGTGCTAGACATGGGGTGCTTGGGGTTGGATTGGGTATGAGAGGGGTGATTTTTGGGTGCCTTGAGAGGGGGGAAGTGGGGGGATATTTATAGTTCATGAAGCCATGGGTTAGGGCTTGGGTTGAGCTCCTAACCATGGTTGGGGAAATCATGAAGGGGACCATAGAGGTGGACTTTGAGATGATTACAAGTACCCCACCCTAGGCCCTCATGATGGAGCTAAGGGTGGTGAGGACAAAGCTAGAGAGAGAAGGAGTGAAATTTATTTACAAGGGGTGATGCCATAGGTATATTATTGGACAAGATATGAGATTGTTAAGGGTGGATTTACAAGGATCTTTAGAGGGGAAAGAGTTGATGTGGCAAGGACCGTCAAAGGCTTTCAGATGGAAGTGATTCTCGGTTTGTTAGTTGTGCTACCGTTTCACGTGTTCTTGCGAAGAAGATCTCCATTCACCGTAGCTGCACCATTCACTGAAGATGCTAGTGAGTTCCAAACTCACCCCTCTTGTATGTGAGAGGGTGAATGAGCTTTGATCTTTTTTTGAATTTTCCATGAAGATGTCATGACCTAGATAAGCCCTTGGTCAATTTTGGAATGACCATGAACATGCTCACATGCCATGTATGTACATATGCTAAGGAATTCATCCATGTGTAGTAATGGAAAATTACTAGTACTCCATGGGTATAACTTGTTGACCATACATGTGCCCTTTGATGCATGGACACTTACCTCAAATCAATCGTGAGCGTGGTTCACTGGAGTACATATCCCATAAAATAACCATTTTTCATGCATGGGCGCATGCATGGATGGATGCATAAGATGCCTATGCATAGAAGCATGCTTATAGCTTGCATGATTATAATGTCAATCATAGTATAATTATGTATGGATGGCACTTAAGCATGTATATGCATGTGCAAAGCACATATCAACATATACAATTATGTATATGCTATGGAATTTATAGGCATGCATATATGGACGTTTATTTTGTTAACATCCCTTACTATTTTTGCATATATAATATATGTGATGGTTTCTTTATATATATATATATATATATATATATACATACGCATTTATGTAGGTAATGTCGTATTTTATATATATACATATATATACATAAATACCATATTTATCTAGTGCCCATCTGCGCCCCATAGCAGTCCACGTGGCCAAGAAAGGGAGAGAGGAGGGGGTGCTGTGAAACCGAGAGAGAGATGGATGGGGTCAGGTCTGCTGCGTAGCTGCTACCGAGAGAGAGAGAGAAGAAGAGAGCAAGCTTTGCATGCTTGCTAAGGGTGGGGTCCTACTGCTTGCCACCATCAAAAGTGAGAGAGGGAGCATGGGGGGCGTGTCCTTCTGTGTAGACGAGGAAGAGAGCATGATGATTTGAGGTGTGGCAGCTCCCCCAAAAGGCTTCCATGGTTTGATTTTTTTCTTGTTTTTTTATTTAACCACCACCCCTCTATTAAGAGGGGTGGTGGTTTGATTTTTTTCTTGTTTTTTTATTTAACCACCACCCCTCTATTAAGAGGGTGGTCCCACATTGAGAAAAGATTAAAAAAGGAAAATCTATATTGTGTATACATAAGCACCTATGTATATATATATATATATATATATAGGAGGTCCATATGCTGGGTAAGGCTCAGATGATCATACTAAAAAAAACACTCAAAAACCGACACCCCGCTTGAAGGTAAAATAAGCAATGAAGGTCACCCATAAGTGAATATGAAAGCCCTTTCTTAAAAAGCCTTTGTTTTTGTATTGCTGTCAAACCTTTAGGAAATTCCCTAGTATGTAACCATATTCACCCATAAGTGAATATGAAAGCCCTTTCTTAAAAAGCCTTTGTTTTTGTATTGCTGTCAAACCTTTAGGAAATTCCCTAGTATGTAACCATTACAGAATTTCCTTCAAAGATTCTTCTCCTTGAAATTTTGGGTCCTTCAATCATCAATCCTTCCTCAAGAACTACATACTCAACCTCATTGTTGGTTTCTAAATATTCTAAAACAACTTTTTCTTTGAACACAATTTGATCATGATGCGAATCATAAAAGACTAGTCCACCACCAGATTTCCATGTCTGTCTTCAATATGGACCATTAAAAAACAATAAAAAAGCATTCTCCAAAGGTTTCAAGGTTGTACTCCTTTAAGCCTTTCTTCAAATTTTAGGGGCTTCTCATAGAATTTGTGAGTAAATATATTTGCTAGTGTGGCCCTATTACTATCTTCCACTTTAAAAGTATAGTTAAACTCCTATAACTCTAATATCCCCTTAGCAATTCTATGAGATCCCGTCATATGGTAAACGGTAATTGGAAAAAGTTTCTCCATTGAGATCACAATAAAAGGTTTGTTAAGAAATTAGGCACGGAATTTCCTCACTACAAACATCAAGGCCAAAACAAGCTGCTCTATCTTAGAATAACTCTTTTCTCCAATAGTCACAACCCTACTTGCAAAGTAAATAGGTCACAAAAGAGAAGTCACGGAATCCTTCTGTAATAGAATGGTACCAATAGCATCTTTCCCAATGCTCTAGTTTGCGAAAAGTTGTTTGTCCTAATTAGGTGGCAAAAAAGTAGGAAGAGTGCTTAAAACCATCTTAACGTCGCCAAAATATGCATTATACTCATTCCAAACAAAAGTTGTTTGGTTGGCTAAGAATTGTAAAGGATGCAAAAGCTGGGAAAGCAAATGAATAAACCTAGCCATATATCTGACTTTATGAATGAAAGAAATGAGTTCCTTGAGACTGGAAAGGGTAGGTAAATCCAAAAGTACTCTAATCTTGGCTATTGAAACTAAATGGCCAAGTAGAACTACTTCTTTCTTGGCAATTTTACATTTCTCATAGTTCAATTGCCCAACCAAGCTATCCAATCATTGCAGACCTTCTTTCACCCTCAAAAAATATGAAATGTGAGCTATAAATATAGAAATCATCAACATATACCCTGATAGACTTCCCAAAGAACTGAAAGGCATAGTTCATATACCTTTGAAAGGTTGAAGGGCCATTTGTCAATCCGAATGGCATCACACAATAGGAAAAACATCACCATGGTGTGATGAATGTAGTATTTTTTCGATCTTCTTCTTTGATTCGTATCTAAAAATAGCCTGAATATACATCACATACAATATAGCACTCATGACCAGCCACCTCATTGAGAATTTCATCTTGGAAGGGTGGAGGAAAATGGTCCCGCTTATGGTTGCTGTGTTGAGTGGTTTATAATCCACACATATCCGCCATTTACCATTTTTAAAAGAGTAACCACCACAGGAGAAACCCACTCAAAAATTTCAACAGGGTATATAAATCCAACTTTTAGTAACGAGGTTACCTCTTTAAGAAAAGCATTATGTTGTACCACTTCCAATCATTCACAATTTTTGAGCCACTAGTTTAGCATTCTCCTTCAACTCAATTTGATGTTCTATGGCATCTACTCCTCTAATATGTGTGTAATCACAAATGAACAAATTAGTGTACCTATTTAACATGTCTAAGAACTCCTTCCGCTCTACAGGCTCCAAGTCATCTACTACTAACATAACTTTCAACTTACTTGGATCTGCCTTCAACTCTTCTTGAACTTTAGTTGTAGTTCCCCTATTCACTTGTGAATTAAGTGTCACCCCCATCACCTCCATAGATGAATCTTCAAAGTCACTAGTGGTTTCAAATTCCTCTTCCGAATATTAATACTCTTCACCAGTCTCTGCATCACCTGAATCCTCATATTGTATATCCTTTTGATTATGTTCTTTCATGTCATAAACCACTACTTGCTTTCCATCAAGTTGCAATCAACAATGGGCAACCTAAAATCAAGGGGGGGTATCCATCTCCCTTGGTTGTCATAATGCAAAAATCAACAACAATAGAAACCCCAAAAACACTCACCTTAAGATTCTTGATGACTTCGATGTAATTAACCTTACTATTATTTCCCATCTTCACCTTAATTAGAGAAGCCTCATGTATCCTCGCAAATGGTTAAATACTAGCCAAGAGCTAAAATTAATGCGTGCTTATTTTCATAATACCAATTGGATGCAAGGCAATGAGAAGGATTAAAGACCAGCCAAGCGCTTAACGTATTGCATGTTTGCTTTCACCATACCAGATGGATGCAAAGGGAACGCAAATGATCCATCTAGTAGTAGTAGAAAAATAGTCATATTCTTAGCTACACTTCTTGCGGGGTTCTGGTGTAGCACTCATGGCTACTAGAGATAATGTCGACTGGGATGGTTGTTTAAGGTAAACCTTAAATATGAAGATTAACTCACAAGATTGCCTTGCATATGAGCATGCAAAGAGAACACCATTGCCTTGTATTACTTCATAATAATGATTACATTGCTTTTGCCTCAATGAGAGAGAGGATGAGACTATGAAAAGACACCAAACAAAGGGTACATCTTCCTAAGGCTAAAACCCCATATAAATATGATTATAATACAATCAATGATAACTTTATTAATGTCTAGGCTAATGTGTATGTGGATCCACTAACACACCTGGCACACTCGGGGGGCCAAATGAAAATTTAAAGTTGAACCCACATAAATGATAGGGCTATGCTAGAAATGATGTCGTAAAAGGTAAAATGAATACCATGCTATATCATATAATATGAAAATATAAAACCATAAATGAACTAGTAATAAACTTTGTGTGCATGGAGTAAACAATGTGTCCACATGAACATAATCACATGATAATCTACATAAAGATCTGTCAATGTGTGCCACCATCAACTCCATAATAGGTCATGAATAACCCATCACAATGAGTATGCTGATGACAACAAAACTCCAGTAGGTAGTAGAGCACCTGGGACATATGCCAAACATGGCACACCATGAAAATAATGTATCAATGAAGCACATAGTGATATTAAATGATCACCAAATAAGATAGAAGCACGTGCTTTAATAAAGCAAATATGGTCAGATCAATCTGTATTATAGAACCATTAGCATAATCATGAAACACCATAAGATCTATAACTGGAATATCATCAAGGCACATGATTAATGAGATCATGAAGAGACATAAAAATATGCATCACCAATGAGTAAACTTTGCCTCCTCTGGATCATCATAGTTTAGACCACCAAGAAAAAGGATATGTGACCATGACTTCTTGAATAATCTAGAATTGTATCATGAACATGAGTATGCCCATCATCCATAAGAACATAATATCATGAAAATGAGTATGCCCATCATGCATAAGAACATAATCTAGAACTTAAGCATGAGCATGGATAGGCTCATCCATAGAAACACCATGAACAACTAGAGCTCAAACATCATCATGCTCAACAGCATGAATCGCCACTTTATGTGAAATATCTGTACTAACCATATAGCATCATCATAAGTAGGAACCATATCATCCATAGAAGCACGTGTGGAAGATGACTATGCTCTACACCAATAGAAGCATTAGAATAAGGATAATCAATAGGATTCATGAAACACATAATCACCACATCAATATCATAAGAATTGACAACATGTGAAGCATCATCACATAGACACCATCATCATGTGAACCCAATGAGGCCATGACATCATTATCCAAGCTATCTGCAACATGTGGCACATCTAGAACCACATCTAGAACTAGAGAAACATCCTCAAATGAAGAACCAAAGCTTTCTCATTTACACCAACATCATGAAGTGAAGCTATTAATGGAATCCAAATCTCCAATTGTAGGACACAATACTTGCTCTGATGTCCACTAGGAAGGCAAGCATTATGACAGAATGTGCAAAAGTACTTCATCTCCAATTGTTGGACACAATACTTGCTTTGATGTCTACTAGGAAGGTGAGCATTATCACAGAATGCACAAATTACTTCATCTTAAATAGAAGTTCTCACTTCTCTTCTCACAAAAAAAAACCCACATAAAAGAATGTGCAAAAGTACTTCATCTTAACTAGAAGTTCTCACTAATCATGAGTATACCCGCATGTCATACAAGTAAGCTGCGTTCGATTCCCGATAGTATAGCAGTGGTGTCAATGTTAATAAGCAAAAATATCAAGATTAAGGGATAAGCAGTGTACCCAGAGAGAAGCCTGTTAACTAAAAGTAGTGAGAATACTTACTTGTTTGTCATGGAGATGAGGGTTTCTACCTATTTGGAGCTTCCCATGACTAGTGATGTAGGTCATACATACATACATACATATATATACACACACACACACACACACACATATATATATGTGTGTGTGTGTGTGTGTGTGTGTGTGTGTGTATGTATGTGTATGTATACATACATACACATACATATATATATATATGTATGTATGTATGTGTGTGTGTGTGTGTGTGTGTGTATATATATATATATATATATATATATATATGTATGTATGTATGTATGTATGTATACATACACACATACATACATACATACATACATACATACATACACACACACACACACACACACACACACACACACACACACACACACACACACACACACACACACACACATATACTTAGTAAGTGAGTATTTTAAGGAGGGTTTCAAAGTTGCTGATATTCCACACATTCTTAATGTTACCATGGTGAGGTATGTGGTGGGCACTTTGCACATGACCTGACCATCAAGAAGATCTTACAAGCAAGGTATACTTGGCCTAGTTTACATGTTGATGTGGTTCATTGGTGTAGAACTTATTGTGCTTGTCAAATTAGCTGGTGATAAGAGATTGATGCATGGACCAAGATAACCTATTTATGGACCATTTATATTATTGGACCTTTGCTTAGGACTTAGAATGGCAAAGTTTACATTTTGGTTATAGTGGATTATATGAACATATGGGCTGAGAGGCAACGAATGTTCCAAGGATGATAGAAGCTATAGTTTCCAGATTTATCTTTTCTCGCATATGTTGCCATTTTGGCATATCTTTGGAATTGGTTTTTGATCTTAGTCGAGGATTTTGAGAAGGTATAGTGAAATAGATCCTTGATAAACTCAATATCAAACATAGATATTCTACTCCTTATTACCCACAATGTAATGGTTAGGTGGAAAAGATTAATGGTATCTTGAGCAAGATCATAGCTAAATATGTGGAAGCTAATCCAAGGAATTGGGATCAGTAGTTGGATGGAGCACTTTGGGCATATAGGACTACATTTGAATCCTCTACACAATTTACTCCCTTCCATCTCGTTTATGGTCAAGAGGCACTTGCTCCTATTGAAGTTGATGTACCCAGTGTAGAGTTTCTAAAGAAGATAAATAGGGATCCCAATGATCTATTCAAAGATAGACTCATAGCCTTACATCATTTCTAAAGAAGATAAATAGGGATCCCAATGATTTGTTCAAAGATAGACTCATAGCCTTACATCATTTGGAACTGGATAGAGAGACATCTATTAATTACTTTGTACACACTTCTCAAGATGCTAAGAAGAAATTTGATTCCTTACTCAAGGAAAAATGTGTACTGAAAGACATGCTAGTGCTTAGATATGATAGCCGTCTTGACAACCAATTTGATGCAAAATTCTTGCAGCATTGGGAAGGTCCATTTATCATCAAAGAGGTTTATAACAATGGAAGTTACCAACTTACAAATTTATCTGGGTGCATGAGTATGCTATCCCAGTGAATGGTTGGCATCTCCAGCCTTATTTCACCCATTTTGGAAAAGTATTGTTACCATATTATAGTAGTGATGTGTGTGAACACACTTAGGACCGTCGGGGCACTTTTTCCCTCACTAGGAGGTTTTTTCCCCCGTGCATTGTATATACGCCCATTATCTTCTAGGGCTTGTTATCTTTCATTTTTGGCACTCATAATACACTACTGTGTTGTGCTCAAGCTTCCTCATCTTCTTGAAGTTGTGTGTGCATTCTTGCGACCCTAATTCCAACAATTGGTATCAGAGCAGGCTTCCTCCTCCCGGGCAGCATCACCGGCACCTGCCGCTTCATCTCCTCCGATTGCAACGAGGTTTCACGAGCGTCTGCAGGTTAGTATATGCCATGGGAAAGCCCGTAGGGCTTGTTCGTTTCAGAATTTTGATCTGAAGTCATTTCGCCCTCCGTTTTTGCATTCCAAGTACTGCGCAGGCAAAATCGTCCTACTGTGCAGATTTTCTGTCAAGATTAAAATCTGCAGGACAGGTGCCCATTCGTCTGTTTTGGGCTGTGCTACATAGCACAGGTCGATTTTATACAGGTTTACCTCTTACAGACAGCATTTACATCTAGTAGTACAGTCATTGGCCATGGCTGACAACAATGATGTATTCCGCATGTTGGCTGCTGAGGACAAGTTGGATGGCACCAACTATCCATTGTGGGCATATATGATGCGACATGTATTGGTAGCAAAGGGGTTATGGAACATTGTGCAGGGTATTGATGCACGTCCTATTGTGGCTGGGAATGCTGCAAACACATCAGAAACAGGTACTGTTGATGATGGTGCAGGCACAAGTGCTGTAGCAGCTGTTCGAGAACCACCACTTTCAGCAGAGCAGATTCGTTGGGATGGTAGAGATGCGCAGGCTCATGCCTTGATTGCGCTGTCTGTCAAACGTACCATTATCCCACATATTCGCTCCTGCAGGACTTCTAAGGATGCTTGGGATGTACTTGCCACATTGTATCAGGCAAGAAATGAGGCTCGTGTTGCTTATCTCCGAAAACAGTTGGAGAGTGAGCATATGAACGAAGGTGATTCTATGGATAGCTTTTTGACAAAGATCAAGGATTTCAAAGAGCAGCTCATTTCTGCAGATGAAATCCTGTCAGACAGTTCACTTGTGCAGACTGTTTTGAATGGTCTACCAGATTCTTATCAGGGTTTTGCTTCCACTCTTCGCTTGATGATGAAAGGCAATCCCAATGCCTTATCATTTGAGGAGTTAGTTTCTGTTTTGCTGCAAGAAGACCAGTCAAGGCAAAACAGGAATATTATGCGTGTCGCAGATCAAGCTTTCGTTGCTAGTCAGAGAAGCGGGAAAGGTAAAGCTGGCTTTTCTTCTAGTAAGCAGAAATCTGCAAATGCTGCGCAACCAAAGAAAGAAGACAAAGATGAGAAGAAGGGTGACAAACAGAAGACATTTTGCAAGTACTGTAAGGGAAATGATCATGTCATCAAAGCGTGTCCTAAGCTGGCTGCGAAAGAGGCTAAGAAGAAAGAGGCTGGTATGGCTGTTGCAGATGCCTCTCCTTCTAACAATGAATCTGCTAATGTTGTGCTAGATACAGAATGGGCATTCAATGCGCAGTGCAGTTATGACCCATCTTTGCATGACACATGTATGTCTGCAGTAGATTCAGATGTATGGTACTTTGACAGTGGTGCCACTAAGCATATCACCTCGCAGCGCAGTTTATTCACTTTCCTTGAGTCTGCTCCCACAGGGAATACTGTCGCTTGTGCCAATAACTCCTCTTATCCCGTTGAAGGAGTTGGACAGATTGTGCTGAATGTTGCAAATGGCAACACCTTTACACTTTTTGATGCATTGTATGTGCCAGGGATCAAAAAGAATCTGCTGTCAGTCTCCGCATTTGCCAAAACAGGTTTGGTTGTAAAATTTGTGGATGACAGATGTACTGTTCATGATCTCTCTTGTGGTGACATCATTGTAGCATCTGGTTCACTATGTCGAGGGCTGTATAAGCTCAATATGGATGGCAAATGTGTAGAGGATTCAGCATGTGCTATTATGGATACGCAGGCTATTTCAAATGCAAAACTGTGGCATGCACGTTTTGGTCATCTGAATTTTGCAAGTTTGCTGCGCCTGCAGAAATCTGAAATGGTGTCTTCTTTGCCTAAGCTTGAGGCACCTGTCAAGCATGTTTGTGAGGGCTGCATATTGGGTAAAATGCAGCGTGCTTCCTTTCCCAAAGATGGATCAGTGAGAGCTGAACGCAGATTGCAGCTTGTTCACAGTGATGTTTGTGGTCCCATGCAAACTCCATCATTTGGAAACTACCTTTACTTCGTGACTTTCATTGATGATTTTACCAGGCATGCATGGGTATATCCTTTGAAGGCAAAGTCCGAAGTGTTTTTGTGCTTCAAACAGTTTTTGGTTATGGCTGAAAATGTGTCAGAAAGTAAGATGGGCACCCTCCGTTCAGATCGAGGGGGGGAGTATATGTCTTCAGAATTTAATGCATTTCTGGCTGAGCGTGGGATAAAACACCAATGTACAGTGCCGTATACACCACAGCAAAATGGTGTGGCTGAGAGAAAAAACAGGTCTCTCATGGAAATGGCAAGATGTATGGTTAAGAGTCAAAGTCTACCACATGGTTTTTGGCTTGAGGCTGTCATGTGTGCCACTTATGTACTAAACAGGTGTCCCACCAAAGCATTACAGGTTGTCACTCCATATGAGGCTTGGCATAGCCGCAAGCCATCTGTTGGCCATTTACGTGTTTTTGGTTGCCTGGCATATGCATTAGTGCCTGTGCAACATCGCAGAAAATTGGATGACAAAGCTGTCAAATGTATTTTTGTTGGATATAGTGCTGAGAGCAAAGGCTATCGTTTGTATCATCCACAGACAAAGCGCATTTTGGTTAGCCGTGATGTTGTATTTGTGGAAGATGCAGTTCAGCCCTTGGTTTCATGTACTAAGGAGACATATATCAGCTCACGTGATGTCTATGATACATTGTTGCCTCTTTTCAGTGGTGCACAGTCAAGTGCAATACCTCATGAGGCAGTTTTTCAGCCTATGCAGGTTTTAAATGATGGCACAGATCAGCCTATATCTGATGCAGATGTGCATGATGCACTTGAGGATGAGAGACAAGAGATTGAGGGCTCTAGGAATATGCCTAGATGGCTGGTGCAGACTTTGCGTGACAGCAAGTTGGATGCCCCTTTGTCTAGTCGCACTCGTTCTGGCTCTCATGGTGCCTCTTATGCGTCAGATTGTTATGCATTGGCTGTTTCTAGTATGTGCGATGAAAGTGAGCCTGTTTCATTTGATGAGGCACAAAGTTCAGAAAATTGGATGGCTGCTATGCAAGCAGAATACGATGCTATTATGAAGAATGGTACATGGTCTTTATGTGACTTGCCCCCTGGCAAGAAGGCCATTGGCACTAAGTGGGTATACAAATTGAAGCGTAAGCCTGATGGCACAGTGGATCGCCATAAGGCTAGGCTTGTTGCAAAAGGTTATGCTCAAGAGAAGGGCATTGATTTTGATGAGACTTTTGCTCCCACATGTCGTATGACCACTGTTCGTAGCATCTGTGCATTAGCAGCTCATAATGGTTGGAATGTACATCAGCTGGACATAAAGACTGCGTTCTTAAATTGAGATTTGCATGAGGAGGTGTATGTATCGCAGCCTCGTGGTTTTGTTCAAAGAGGGCAGGAAAACAAAGTGTGCAGGTTAAAAAGGCTTTATATGGTTTAAAGCAAGCTCCACGAGCTTGGTATGAAAAAATACATGCATATTTGACTGCACATGGGTTTCAGAATAGTCCAACAGAAAGCACTTTGTATGTTAAACGTGTGGATGGTGTACATCTAATCATTGCTCTCTATGTCGATGACATGCTGCTCACAGGACCAAATGAGAGTCATATTGCTGATTTTAAGGCTGATTTGAATGCCTCTTTTGAGATGTCAGATTTGGGGCATTTGCATCATTATTTGGGGATACAATTTAAGCAGTGTGATGGAGGTATTGCTTTGTGTCAGACAAAGTATATTGAAACATTGTTGCGGAGATTTGGCCTTGAAGACTGCAAGCCTATTGCTACTCCAATGGAGACAGGTTTGAAGTTGAGTCTTCATGATGCTGGAGATCACTTTGATGTCACACTCTATCAGACAGCTGTTGGTTGCCTCATTTATGTATGCATTACGAGGCCAGACATTCAGTTTGCAGTCTCACAGGTGAGCAGATTTATGCATAGCCCAGGCATTAAGCATTGGCAGGCAGTGAAGCGTATCTTTCGCTATTTGAGTGGTACTCGGCATCTTGGGTTGTTTTATCCCAAGGGGGGATCATTGCCGCCAGATTTACATGTTTTTTCAGATTCTGACTGGGCTGGTTGTTATGACACACGCGTGTCCACGAGTGGTTTTTGCTTCATGCTTGGAAGCTCATGCATATCATGGTTGAGCAAGAAGCAGCCTACTGTGGCCACTTCTAGTTGTGAAGCTGAGTACAGGGCAGCTTTCACAGCTACGGTTGAGTGTGTGTGGCTCAGATGCCTTATGGCTGATTTGGGTGTTGGGCAGCCATCTGCCACCACCATCTTCACTGACAGTCAGAGCGCATTGGCAGTTGCGCGGAACCCAGTGTTCCATGCTCGTACGAAGCACATTGAGGTGCACTACCATTATGTCAGGGAGAGACTCTCTGCAGGAGAGATCAGTTTGGCTTATGTGCCAACACAGGATAACCTTGCAGACCTTTTCACAAAGGCTCTGCCTCGTGAGAAGTTCGAAGCTTTTCGCAAAGCTTTGGGCTTACTTCCTTTTGTGGATTCGTCCACATAGCTAGACACTTCCCTATACATGAGTGCTAGCTCTTGTTCACCGCATCACTCCAGGGGGGATTTGTTACCATATTATAGTAGTGATGTGTGTGAACACACTTAGGACCGCCGGGGCACTTTTTCCCTCACTAGGAGGTTTTTTCCCCCGTGCATTGTATATACGCCCATTATCTTCTAGGGCTTGTTATCTTTCATTTTTGGCACTCATAATACACTACTGTGTTGTGCTCAAGCTTCCTCATCTTCTTGAAGTTGTGTGTGCATTCCTGCAACCCTAATTCCAACAAGTATGGTATTGCAAAGAGGATTTTGAAGTAGACGTATCACCAAGATAGAGAACATAAGGCACGAATGCCTTACTTCATTGGGAGATGGCTGATATGATTGGGATTTTTTTCTTCCTTTCTTTGGACCTCATGAGAAGGGAGGAATAGCTATATGGAACACATAGTAGGGGCTATGCATTTCTTAGCAATAGATGATAGAAATTATCTTAGGCAAATAAATCTTGGACATCTAATAACATGACTTGTAAAATAGATATAGTGGGTTAGTATTTTTTGTCTAAACGTAGTGGGATCAAAAGATATATCTTTTTGGGGGGAAACCGTGTGCATAGAGGGCTCTCCTTTATCCCATATGTTGAGTTTTTAGGGGAAAAGGAAGCCTTTATAGGCCACTTTGGCCCCTCTCTTTACATCACTAAGAGGGGGCATGGCTCCTGGTCTTGTGACTCTAAGGTGCCCAACACTTGGGTGCTTGCATGGCATGGGCTTACATGCCTTTTTTGAGGGTGCCCAACATCGACGGCTTGCACTTGTGGCTATCCTTGTGTGGCTATGTGCTGCCCATTGCCAATCCATACATAGACAGTCGCAACACCCCATTTTTTGGGAAAAAAAATCTCCATTGATGTCGACTTCAAAAATAGGATTCTTTTTCTAAAATTAGTTTTTTTACAAAAGAAGAAAGCTATCTTAAGCAGGAAAAGAGCACGACTCACAATAAGATAGCATCATTATTTTGTGAAAAGAAAAGGAGAGGAAGAGAGAGCTCTTGGACTTCTATATAAACCATCATGTGTGTCATAAAGGAGGGAGTAAAGGTGGAGCTCAACATCACTTGTGCAAGAAGGGATCCCAACTACGTCATGATCTTTGCGGGCGGGTGCATCAATCAAAGAATTCAAGTCTTCTTCATGCGGGATAACCTATACCCCGATCTCTTCAACCACTATGGGTGTCTTGCTACACTTGTTCATCTCACGAGTGAAATTCCATTTATGTATTTGTTGCATGGTAGATGGTAGCAAAGAAGGAGAGGTATCCTCTAAGATTCTCTTATTCAAAACATTTTTTTGGTACCCCTTTACTTATAAGAGATATACTCCTTATTATTTCTTAATATACATTTGTCTAAAGCAAGTCTTTTTTATGCAAGAGAGAGAGTGTGTGAGAGAGTTTTTGTGTTCATGTTGAGTAAGTATTTTTTTTGAAAGGTTAAGAGTGTGGATCACATTGGGTGTGTGTTTGAGAGAACCCTTCACATTAAGAGCCTAGTTCAATTCGTTACTCATCAACTTGAGTCCCTTCATCTATCTCTCTTCTCTAGATGTTCTTTCTTATTCTTATTCTTTTGTACTAATGGATTATTGGGGTTTTATCTTGCTTTGAGAGTGTGTGTACATCTTGACAAGGTGGTTGTCTTTCAATGAGGGAGTAGAGGGTGCTATAGAGGTCCGTTTCCCTTTATTTCCTTCAGTACTACATCTAGCTTGTCAACCTTGTCTAGTTTGCTAAAATCTTAAGTTGAGGCTACCACATAGCTCTTCCTAAACTTTTGATCCTTATTTGAGAGATTTTTACCTCATTTCCCCAAAGGGTTTTTTTCCTAGTTCTAGAGACTACATGATTTATCCATTCTTCATGGGACTTTGCACACAAATACTTTGACCTACAAGCCATCTATTTACATCTTGAGTGGATTCCCTATGTATCTAATAGCCCCAAACCAATAACATATGAGAGAGGATGATTTTCCATGTGTTGGGCTGCTATAGATCTCTCCCCATTTTCTTTTTCTCAATTTTAACTTTTGGGCATTTCTTACATTCAATAGCCCTAGCATCCCGTCAAGTTAGGCCTTAAATGAACAAATCTAGAAATTTGCTATTTTTGGTTCTCTTACTAGGTTTTTTTTACTTGACTAAAAATAGTAGGTGGCTTTGTAGGAGAGAAATGTGCCAAGTGTGATATCCATAGTAATGACTAGCCCACTACCAAGTTTGGTGCTAATGTGAAATAGTTTGGTCCTAAAAAACGGACCTGACCAAGATCCATCGCACTCAAGTGTGTTGATTGAAAATTGTGTCAAATAAAAGAGTTTTTGAGCTTATTTATGGCCCAATTTTACCTGGCCCTAGCAGTTTAGGCCTATATCCGATTCAAACAAGACATTGTACCTTGTTAGATACTTATAAAGTCTATCAAGATGATATAAACTTAGAGCCCGGAATGGAGACCATGTGCATATGTCGCAGAGTGGTAGAGATAGTATGCTCAAAGGTAATGGATTATAGAATTATTTTTGGGCAGAGGCAATTAACACTGTAGTGCATATCCTTAACAGGAGTTACACGAAAGCAATGAAGGGCATGACACCTCAAGAAGCTTATTCAAGTAAGAAACCCTCAGTTCCTTCAAGACATTTATACTATGTGCTAACCACATTGGGTAATATTACTCTATGTGTGGAAACTTCTTCAAGCCATATTTTTGTACCACATGTGCTTCATGTAAAATGATTATGGAAAATCTCCAAGCTTACAACTTGTGTAATGTGATAGTCAAACATTGATCTTATGACTTGTGTAATGCTAGTGAGTTACATTTAGGCTAGGTATTTATCCTAGAATAGCTTATTGGGCCCCATAAATTAGTTGGGCAGTTAGGCATTGTATAAATAAGTATTATATATAAGACATTTTGACTAAGAGAAAGGATATAATCCCATTCCTACAATTGATTTTGAGTCTTATTACTCTTGATTAAGTCGCTTTTATACTTTTCTCTTCTTTATTGCATGCATGTTAATAAGGGATTATGTGGGTGAGTGATGGTGTTGATGTATTCTCTCTTCTCCCTCTCTCCATGTATATGCTCATGCTTTCTCTCACCGTCACATAGAAGTAGAGATTGACTTTTCCATAGATCCCTCTCTCTTTGCTTCTCGCCCATTTGTAAGGTGCCTTTGTGGTGATAACAAAGGAGGCAAGGTTAAGGAACCTAGCTCTCCATAAGAGAGAGTTACTCTACCAAGACTGGCTTGAGGTCCAAACTGGTATGACTCTTGCATTGTCCTCACCTTCTCTCTATCTTTCAAGGCTTGAGTGTTCTCTCCCCCGTGAATACATTTGGCTCCGTTATCAGGGAAGTGCCTTTGCTTAGACTCCCTTTCTATAATTTGCATTTAGGCATGTTCTTGATTCACCATGCATGTTCCAAAATTTATGAACATACATTTGCATAAGCAAGTCTAACAACTGGGACCTAGCAATGCATGTTCCCAACTCACTTAGAGATGCACGTATCTACTCGGAATGAATGTACTCAACTTGTGAATGCATGTTCACAAGTCTAACAGAGATAAAAACTTAAAAAAAAATTAATTGAAACCAGAATATCTAGGACCACTACTAGACTTGTGTTAGTACAAGGAGTGCTTACATGAATATGAGGTTAGGGTAGAATTTTTGGACTCAATCCCACGTTTGCTAAGCAGAGTTCCTCGAATGATGCCAAATCAAGAGAACCTTCTCAAGAGGAATCTCTGCATGTTTCACAATCCTTGGAACCCCACAAGAGCCAAGCGACACTAGAAACTAAGAATTCAAGCCATAGCAAGGATGCTAGCTTGAGCAAGGCCTATTCTTGGGAACCTACTTCTTTAGGGACTTGTTTGGACCAAGAAGTTAGAGTGCCTAACTCCCCCACAACTACTCAAAGGTGTTTTGTAGATGTCATTAGAAATATCATCATAGGCGGTCCAATATGAGGGAGTGAGAGTCAAAGATGCATGAAATTATCCAAAGGGAGAGTCTGCTGAAAGACCAAGCATGGAGGCCTCTAGTCCCGATATGGAGGCTAGCCAGTCTAGTTCAAGAATGAGGAGAAGCATCAACCATATAGAGGAAGGAATAATCCTCCCGAAAATCACAACTGGAATAGATGCCTACTAAGACCACAGTTACATTTGGTAGCTTTTGGCTTGGCCCACTCATAGAGCACAAACCTTGGCATGTTTAGAATAGTCTTGAGACCCATCATTCCTTCTGGATTTGGCATCAGACCCCGATATAAGTAGTGCAAGGAGATTTAGGTTTAACATGATTACAAAGGCCACACACAACAAATCACTGAAGTCACTAGGGCTGAGGAGTCAATCTAAGATACCATGGCAGCCATGTGGCATAAAGCAAGGAGCTCCCAGTTATAGTCCCAACTCTAGGAGGAGCATACATGCCATAGTATGAACTAGACTTACATAGCTATCCTCCATAGTACCCAAACTTGCCTCAAGGATAAGGGCAACACCTAATGTATACCATGCCTTCACCAACCTACCCATACCCATGCTACCACCCACAGCCACCTCAACCACCACCTACACCCTCTACTCTAACCACATAAGATATCTTGAGGGTAGTAGCCCAAATAGGGAGGGGGTATCATGGCTAGTAGCAACACCACCACACCGCCTACAACAGTATGACATAACCCTAGACACTAAACTACTATCAAACCGGAATGCAAGTGTTGAAATATATCAAAGGTACCATTGGGTATGGAATCACTTACAAATCGGGCAATTCGTTGACTAGATTTTATGACTCAGATTGTGCAGGACATTGTGGTACTAAAAATTGATTTCTGGTACTGTTTTCTTACTGGGTCTAGAATTACATCTTGGATTAGTAAGAAGTAACCTACAGTTGCACTTTCTTCTATAGAGACTGAGTAAAAGGTAGCATACTTTGCTTCATGTGTGAAGCAATCTAGTTGTGGAGACATGGGTGTTGCTCAAAAGGGAGTGATAGTGCTATAGTGCGACAATCAAAGTTACATGACTATCGCCAAGAACCTGGTGTTTCATACTCACATCATGAAGCACATTGAGATTCAGTATCATTATGTGTGTGAGATATTTTTATGGATGGAGAGGTGGAGCTGGTCTATTGCTCGATGATAGAGAATTGTGCGAATATCTTCACAAAGGCTCTTGGAAGAGATTTACTATTAACCTATGACGGACATTGAGATGTACTATGTTTTACGTCATTAATTTAAATATTCTGAGCCATGGGCCGGGCTTGTCAGCACCATATGTTAAGGATGAAGGGATTGGGTGATCGCCGATGAGAGGCGCACCTTGAATATCAGTAGGATAAGGGTTAGGGTCGGTCGGCCATGTATGGGTGCCCAAGTGTGAACGGCCAAGTCACCTATAAGAGTCAAATGTAACCCTAAAATCCTCATTCTCATGTGTTGTGAATACAAGAGTGCTCTTGCCTTATCTCCTTGGTTTCCTTCTCCTGCGTGTGTGAGAGAGAGAGAGAGAGAGTGAGAGAGCGATCGAGCACTGTGTAGCGGCACGGCGGCGGGGCGGAGAGGCGGTAGAGCGACGACGGCGGCTCCTTCTTCACTATGACGCGGGAATCCTTCAAGGCGGCGGTTGAGCGGTGAGTGACACACCTTTTGCATTCTGTTTGAGCTTGCTTTCCTGGTTGTATGCTTGCAGCCATTCGTGGCTCGTATACGGTGCTCGGTAAGTCCCCAGCTACGACCTGTGCGACAAAAGCGCACATTTTTGGCGCCGCTGTCGGGGAGATGCCCTGCACCAAGCTCCAGTTTGTAGCTCGGTCTGCTGCGTGAAGTGAAATTCACACTGTAGGAAAGGCGACTGTGTGTTTGTTGTTGAGGTGTTTCTATGTTTTGCAATCTCTTTCTGCAATTTGTCTTCTGCATTTCTGTTTCTTTTGTTATTTTTCCGCGCCGCGTGTGGGCGTACGTTCTATTATCTGGTTTTCTGTGTGTGAGAGGGGATTTTTGAATCCCCAGACCTGTGCTGCGAACTGCGCCGCGGCCAAGGCTGAACCCCAAAAAGAAACCCTATAAAACTTATCCCAAAAAAAGGAAAAATTAATTTAAAAAAAAAAAATAAAAAATAATTTTTTTAAAGAAAAAAACCAAACGTGTGAAGAGGAAAGATTTTTCAATTGGAAAAAAAATTTTGAAAAGAAAAAACCCCCAATTCACCTCGACCCCGGCCTCGGTCTCGGTCTTTTGATATATAGATATAGGAGAGTGAGCCTCCACAGCTTTCTTTCAAGTGAGAGCTTATGGGAAGTTGTGCCCTATATGTAGCCCACCCCCCAAGGAGTAAAGTGAGCATGTGGGATAAAGCCCTCACCCTTTCCTCCACAAGTAAATAGGCTTTTGCCCCTTCCTCCATAAGGAAACAGACTGTTTTGAGGACTACATGAGCTCTGGATAGGCGAACACGGTGCTGTAAAGCACACAAGGACCCTTTGAATGATACGCTTGTTTCGAGCTATCACACGCTCTAGTCCAAGTTCGACTGTAAGTAAGGGGGTAAAAAACGAGTTAAAAACAATATAAAAACAAGTAAAAACGGAGTGCGAAACACTTAAGAAACCACTTGTGTGGGCTTCAAAGGTAGTCACCAACGCCCGTAGGGTACCCACGTCACATGCATCTACGCTCTGGTCGGGTGCTAGAGTCTGAGCTACTAGAAAGTGTTTCAGTTTACGCAGGCTCACACCATCCCTCCACGTTAGCATCTTGGCCTTCCGCTGGAACCCAGGGAAGTGCAACCCAAGATCCACGAATAGTGGATAGTGATTCGTCCTTTGACTCAGAAGCCATGGAAGGGCACCCTACCAAGAACCCTGAGGAGACAAGCCAAAACATGCCAGGTTGGGCCCCACAACCCGGATCTAGCATGTTTAGTCGTCTAATAGAGACCTTTAGTAGAGCTACACGCTCTGAACATGAGACAAGCGAAGTAAATGAAGAAGGAGGGGTAGTGGATTCGCCATTCACATCTTATGTAGACCCTACCCTCCCAAAGAGTGTCCATGTGGATATTCTACCCACTTCGTTTAATGAGGGCCCTACTGAGCTACCACCTTCCGATGCTCTTCCTAAAGTAGAGGTCCCTAGAAGCCAATCCATAAGAAGTGACATTGCGTCCACTTCAAGAGAACCGTTTGGCACACCAAGTCTGGATGGGATATTTCTCAATGAAAATTGGGAATATGATTTACACACAGAGACTCTAACTGACCTATACACGGGCTACACATACCATGTAGGTTGGTTAGAAGTCCTATGCTCTACATCTAGCGCCACTAATCTAGAGGAGCAACAACAAATGATATGTGAGGTTATTCATAGAATTATCCAAATTGAAAGGCAAAATAGGGGAGTGAACTTAGGTTCCACTGGCCCTATGAGATTTTTGGATACAGGCAAGGCCAAACAACTAACCCTATCACAATTGGAGACTCCCTCGGTGAGTCCCATAGACCCTTCATATGTTGTTTCACCTGGAGTCTCAATGTAGGTTGAGCCCATGAGCAGTAACTTTAGCTTTCCAACCTTGGCTCAACTTTCCATTAAGGAATCCACAATGCCTACCCCAATGATGAGCATAACGAAAAGTGCACCTGTTACCGCTGTAGTTAGTACGACGCCGCTACCTAGTGGAACAATACCTACAACAGTGCGTGCCAGTGCCTATCGACCTTATGTACCTGTCGCTACTCATGCTCATGTAGCTCCTACGCCTCTTAGTATGTCAATGGCGTATGCTCCACGACCACCTTATCACAACCCTTATCCAAGAGGAGCTAGGCCTAGTCACATATCATATCCTACGTCATTTGCCAACATACTTAGACCAACGCCAACTCCTATCAGCCAGGCTATCCCAGAAGTGCCTCCACCAGCTATGCCTACTCACTTAGGTGATCTCGCAGTGTTTGCTTAGACGATCTATTACGGAAAACATGTGGGGCATGCCTGAGAGAGAACCTAGAAGCAAGGCAGTACAAGTGGCTAAGCTCACTCAAAACTTCAGTGGTAACGAGGATGTTAGGAAGCACATTGAAGTCTTTGAACACGTGTGTGATTCCTTGGAAGAGCACAATGAGCTGCATAAGTGTAAAGCCTTAGGCTTAACCTTGAGTGGCAAGGCCGGAGATTGGTATCGAACCTTAAGGGTTGAAGAGTGCACTCACTACCCCACTCTCAAGAGATTGTTCTTGAAAGAATACATACGTGAGGGTGTGCTTTGGGGAGTAGCATCTCAACTCCAAAAAGCTGAATGCGACGAAGGGGAGTCAGTGAGAGACTTTATAAGTCGATTGAAGCATCTAAATTCTCATTGCACTCCCGATGAGCGCTTCAATAATAACCAACTGCTCGATAGATTCATCCGAGGATTGCGCCACGAGGACATATACAATGGCCTAGTCATTAGAGGTCTTACAACGTGGGAAGCAGTCACTGCCAATGCAATCCAGTTAGAAGACACTTGATTGTAGGTAAAAAGGTGTCTTCGGAGACAAAATCCGTTAGTTCACAAGTATCTGGGCACGAGCCAATGATGGTAAAACCTATTGCCAAGGAGCCTAAGGTATCCGAAATGTCTGTGACCGACCTTACTAAGGCTCTCCAAGAATACTTTAGGGGTAATCGAGCTCCTCAGAATAGCCATATGTACCCAAGGAGAGAGCAACAATGGTGTTCGGTGTGCTTAGGACCACATAGCACGAGTGAATGTCCCACATTCAGAGTCAAATTCAATGGGAATTGCAATGCATGTGGTAAGTATGGCCATCAATATAAAGATTGCCTAGTACTTAAGCGAATGTTGGCAAACCAGGCACCACTAGCCTGGTCAAACACACCTCAAGTACCCGTGCTAATGCCTGCACAACCTGTCGAGCAACCGTCACAGCACATAGTTCCAAGGAATTCGAATGTAGTCCAGTATGTGCCATTACCACCGCCAGTGCTAGGACCACAACCTCCACATCCCCAAGGATTACCCCTGTAAACCAGATGGGTTGTGAGTCACATAGTGCATGTGGGGATTATGAAGAGGAGATAGACCCCACTGTTTCATATGGGATTGATACGTTTGAAATGATTCCCCAGTACTACATGGAGGATCATTTCGGGCAAGTCAAGCCTGTATATCAAGCGGCTGCTCTCGCCACAAGAGGGCAAAACCTTAATACCTTGGTGAGGAGACCACCTCTTCAATGCTACGAGTGTGGTGGACCGCATCGTGTAGCGGAGTGCCCTAATAGGCTACAGAAGATCGCTACTCAGATGCAACCAAATCAAGGGAGCACATCGGGAATGCCGGTACTTACATGTAATCGTTGTAGCATAGATCATTTGATTGCTCAATGTCCACATAATCCTAATGCACCCAAGATTACGCCATTGAATTTGGTTGAGGTCACCAACCAGGCACGAGGAACCACACCCGTTGTACCCGCGAATGTAGTTACACGGTCAATGCTTCAAAATCAAAACTACATTCTTGAAGAGAGGGATACTGCATCAATCGCTCAGGCAAAGAAAAAGAAAACACGGCGGAAGAGATCGCTTAATGCCACGAGCTCCAAGCCTAGTTCAAAGACTAACATAGGGACAAGAGACGACCCCGTGTATATGAATGATCCTGAAGATGATTCCGATTCAATAGAAACCATGGGGACCAAAGCCACTACCTTAAGGGAGGATCCCACTCAGGAGCTCAACGAAGGAGAATCAAGCGAGTACATAAATAAGGGGAAACAGAAGGAAACTTCCTCGGCCCCACAACCAAGTCAGTTAATGCCCTCTCGGCCACCCAAACTGACTGAGACTCCCCAAGACAAGCCACGTGGGCCAAAAACCCTCAAGAAAAAGATTGGAACTTACCCAAACCCAGTTGAGGAGATTGAACAAGTGCAACACTGAAGGGGTTTGGTGGAAGAAACACAAAGAGAACTGGAGCCAAACCCGAGTAAAATCAAAATTCCAGACACAGTGTTTCCTACGCAAGTTCAGCCTCACAGGAACCATAAGCCGTTAGCTATACCTAGTATCGTTCGGGAAGAAAGTGAGGATAGGACATCAGGAAGTGGGCAAACACCCTTTTTGCTTGAAAGAATGTTTAGTGAGGGAATGCCTGACCCCATCGAAGAGGAAGCGATTCCATCTTCACCAGTCCCTAGTCAAGGGGCGATATCTCGAAAAGTACCGTTGAATGTGTCCAAGCTAATGGATTTCATGTCCTCTGAGATCAGAACCACGATCATCTCCAAGTTATACAGAGATCTTGAGCTATTCGTAGCTCTTCGGGCATTTCTCAATGGAGAACTAAAGGCGGGGCTACCACAATTTGCAAATATGGATAGACCCGACACACTTCAAGATGAAGGGGAGCATTGGGATCTACAACCCAACTTAGATGAAGATTCGGTCGTTGAAATACCTGTTAACAAGTTGGGACAGTACTTTGAAGGGGACGAATCTAATGTAACCCTCCCCATTACTACCAAGGGATTAACTCTAAAGGGAATCCTTGATGGTGGTGCTGGCGTGAGCATTGTGACTAAAAACTGTTGGGAATCTATGGGAAGACCTCACCTTGAAGTCACAAACATAGTGGTTAAGATGGTAAACGGAACCATAGCTAAACCTATTGGAATGTTAAGGGACCTTAAAATCAAGGTTCTGGGGTACAAGGTAAGACATACCTTCATTGTAATGGATTTCTCCAAGCATCCTATGTCATATCAAATGATCTTAGGACGTCCTTTCATGAGGGAAGCACAAATGGTGCATGACTGGTCGAAAAACCATGTCTATCTACAATTCCAGGATTCTGTCATTCGCGTTGATCTTGAGAATGGTCGTGCACATCCTTTAGGGAGCAAGGTTATCATTGATAATCGATCGGATACCATTGTTCACTCCGCCCCATTAAGGTATTGCTATACATGCAAAAAAGAGACTGATGATGGGAAAGATTCTCCTTATATGGATGTCCTACCGGGTATGACTGAGTCGGATAACGTGGATTGGGTACACCTAGCGGCAACCATAGACACATGGGGAAATAGAGGCACAAGTTGGGTAACACTTGAGGGGCAAGATATGCCACCGTTAGTGCCATGGCATAAACATGATAGGTGTTATGCACTTGACTCCTGATGGCAAGAAAGTGGCAAACTCAACTGACAGTAGCGAAGACTCTGACCAATGTAACTCTGAGTATGAATCTCAAGAACAAACTGACCGTGAGCCTGATGGGGGGGATGAATCAAATATTCACCCAAATGTGGAAGCAATGTGCTTAAGGCCTAGGACGGTGACCTCCTGCAGTTCATCCGAAAGTGAGGGGGACACAAGTGAAAATTGACCAAGTGAGTTCGAATCTGACAGAAACAAAAATCAAAAACTTGGTAAGAAGAAAACGAGACATAAGTGCCAACGCTATCGAGCTAATGTACGCACTGCAATAAACAAGGAGAGATCCACCGTAGAATGGTTTAGTTCAATACCTCCAAAGTGTCATGTGGTGTATTCCGCAACCTCATGACATCGCCCAATTAGAAATCGAAGAGAAGCCGAAACTAAGTTGTACTGCAAGAAGGCGGCAAAACCAAGAGTTAGCTCAGCACAACAAAAGGAGGCGGAATTGAAAGAAAAAAGCCTGGCACAACAAGAACCAGTAGACTTACACCCTACACCCGAGCATTTCAAATCATTCACCACAGGGGAACGTAAAGTGGTCTACACAAAAGCCCAACGAACGCCTACCAATGGGAGTAGCGGTGTCTACGATGGCCCTGCGCGGTAGTTAAAGAGATAGACTTAGCAGATCCGGGTGAGGAGTCTAAACCAGTTTTTATTGCTCAAGACCTCACCAAAGCGGAAGAAGCTGCACTTACGAAGCTTCTTAAGGAATTCAAGGACATATTTGCCTGGACATATCATGATATGAAGGGTGTTCCACCCCCTCTGTGGTGCAACACACGATTCCAATGATTAGCACTGCCAAACCAGTCCAGCAACGTCCCTACCCAATGAATCCTAAGTACGCAAAGATTGTACAAGAGGAAATTGAAAAGCTTGTAAAATGTGGATTCATATACCCAATTGAGCACTCAGAATGGGTTTCTCCGATAGTCATCGTACCCACCAAAGAAGAATGGGAAACTCAGAGTGTGCGTTGATCTCAAAAAGGTTATTGCAGCCACCAGAAGGGATCATTACTCCTTGCCATATTCTGAACATGTGCTTGAAAGAGTGGCAGCAGGCAAGGAGGCATATAGCTTTTTAGATGGGTACTCGGGTTACAATCAGATCACAATTGCAGTCGAGGACCAAGCTAAGACAGCATTTATCACGGAGTTTGGAGTGTTTGCCTTTCGCGTCATGGCTTTTGGCTTGACCAATGCACCTGCAACATTCCAACAATTGATAAACACGGCCTTTAAGGAATATCTAAGGGACTTCTGTGAAGGTTTCTTAGATGATCTTTGTGTTCATTCCTCTTGGGATGAGCACTTGATGTGTTTATGAAAAATATTTGAAAGGTGTAGATTATATCGCATCTCATTGAATCCTTTCAAATGCCAATTCTGGGTTAAACACGGAGTTATCTTAGGGCATATAGTGTCCAAAAATGGGATTTCCACTGACGAGAGTAAAATCAAGGTCATTCTGGAATTGCCCCGACCCACCAACTATAAGGGAGTCCAACGCTTTATGGGCCATGTTGGCTATTATCGAAGATTTATTCTATTCTTCGCCGAGATAGCTCGACCATTGTATAAACTTCTCATCGAGTTTATTTGGACCGAAGAATGTGACTGTGCCTATGAGCTATTAAAGAAGGCCTTGGCGAGTGCTCCAATCTTGAGAATGCCTAACTGGGATTTACTCTTCCATGTGCATATTGATGCATCAAACTTTGCTATTGGGTGTGTGTTAACTCAACCTGGAGAACACAAGCTAGACTACCCCATTAGCTTTGCCAGTCGCTCGTTGAACGATGCTGAGATGAACTACACCACTACGGAGCGAGAAGGGTTGGCAATGATATATGCAGTAAGGAAATTTCGTTATTACCTCCTTGCCACCAAGTTTGTTTTCTATGTGGATCATCAAGCATTATTGTATCTGGTAAACAAACCATGCTCCACAGGAAGAATCACATGATGGCTATTGATTCTTCTTGAGTTTGATTTCACTGTTGTGGTGAGACCTGGAAAAAAACATGTTATGGCTGATCATTTGTCTCGCATACCTAATGGTGAGGCTCCTACAGGGGTTGATGATGACTTACCTGACACTTCCCTATTCATGGTGGAGACAATGCTTGAATGGAGTGAGAAGATTGTTAACTTTTTGGTTAATGGCTTTCCACCCAAGGAGCTTCGTAAAGATCTAGCTCGAAAGCTGATCAAAGAATGTGAACCCTATTGCCTGATAGCCGGGACTCTTTATAAAAGAGGAAAGGATGACGTTCTTAGGCGTTGTGCCTAAGAGGATGAGTATCTAAACATTTTGCAAGAGGCACATATGGGCATAGCCGGTGGTCACTTCTCAGGAGACTTAACTACGCGAAAGATCTTACAATCAGGGTATTGGTGGCCCACTATGTTTCAAGATGCATCACTCTTTGTGAAGGGTTGCGATGAATGCCAACGATACAAGAAACCCTAGCGGAAAGATCAGATGCCCCTACATCCGATCAAAGTAAACCAACCATTTGAAAAGTGGGGTTTAGACTTTGTAGGTCCAATTAGCCCAGCGGCCCGAAACACACAATCTCGCTATATTATTGTGGCTACTGACTATATGACCAAATGGGCCGAAGCGAAAGCGACACGTAAGGTAGATGCAAGGACAACAGCCAAGTTCCTCTTTGAAAATATAATCACACGCTTCGGTTGTCCTTTTGAACTTGTGAGCGACAATGGTACGCATTTTATAAATGAAGTGATTAAGGAGCTCACAACAAATTTCATGATATCCCATCATAAATCTACTCCTTACTATCCACAAGCGAATGGCCAAGCCGAGAGTACCAACAAGACCTTAATCTCTGTTTTGACAAAGGCAGTTGAAGCTCATTGCACGGATTGGGATCTAAAGCTTACGATAGCTTTATGGGCCTATTGTACTGCGTACAAAGTGGCTATTAATTGCACACCATTCAAAATGGTATATGGCCAAGAAGCAGTCATGCCGTGTGAATTTGTCATTCCTAGTCTTCGTGTTGCTACTCAAGAGGGTTGGGATGGTAATCCCTTAGTAGAGCGTTTGTACATCCTTGAGCAGCTAAACGAAGAAAGACAATTGGCTATGTACAATGCCCTTGTGGAGAAAGATAGAAGGAAAAAATGGTTTGATCGCCACCTGAAGGACAAGGACATCAAGGTTGGGGATAAAGTCCTGATGTATGGAGTGCGTAACGAAAAGAAGAAGCTCAAATATGCTGGTAAGGGACCGTATAGAGTATGTGAAATTACCCCGCAAGGTACCATCCGAGTGGAGACTCTCGACGGAGTTGAAACCATTGGATTCCTTAATGGGAGTAAATTCAAAAGATACTATGACCTCCTAAGCCAAGAGGAGTTACATGCAATCCATCAAAAGAAGGCAGCAAAGAACAAGCTGAGCTTAAGAAGATACAAGCGAGAGTTGAAGCCAAAGAACGTCAACAGCGTGCTAGGCGCCAACGAGAGGCCAACTTGGGGATTACATAAGCATTTTTCGAGGAGGCAGAGGAGGATTCACTGGAATCTGACCCACCCCTAAGATACCCAATTGAGTTACAGAGTCCTTACGGGGAGGTGCTGTATAATGCATTATTGGATATAGGAGCTCAACACAATTTGCTATCATATGGCGTGTGGTGTCAACTTGGAAAACCACCTTTATCCAAGAGTGCTATCCAAGTTCAAGGTATCAACAAGAAGAAAATCCCTGTCTCAGGAATTCTGCACACTCCGGTTGTCTATGACAAGGGGACCGTAATTCAAAGCTTTTTGGTTATGCCTGCTGGTACCATGGAAGGCACTGTAAACTTAGGGCGCAAATGGATGTTGGCCACCAAGTGCAATATCGATTGGGCAAC
Source organism: Cibotium barometz (assembly GCF_041138505.1). Taxonomy (NCBI): domain Eukaryota; kingdom Viridiplantae; phylum Streptophyta; class Polypodiopsida; order Cyatheales; family Cibotiaceae; genus Cibotium; species Cibotium barometz. Next base: position 22,112,876 of record NC_141088.1, on the reverse strand, counting down.
CAGACGAGTCACAACGCAAGAACCAACACTCAGTATGACCGCTCAAAATCCCGCTCCTAAGCCATCGACTCTGAACAAAATGCTGGATAACAAAAAATCACAAAGTCCAGTGGCAAAACCATCTTTGATTGTTTGCCACTCCTCTAACACTTCAACGCCAAGAGTGGAAATAGGCAGGGTGGTCTCTAAAGCTCCGCTTACTATGCCAACAAAGAGTACATACAAATGGGTCCCAAAAGCTTCGTTAACAGCTACTTCCCCTGCTCAATCTCGTTCAGACAAGAAGCCTCGTAGGAAGAAAGCAGCTACCCACCCGAGAAAGGGCAACGTAACATCACGATGGATCCCTAAAAAATTGTTAGTAGCCCAAGGGTACTACGAGGGGAATGACCAGATTTGGGTCCCTAAACATAAGCTGAATCCCTTTACATCACCTGTAAAACCTTGCAAACCAATTGTTGCCACCCCAATGACAATTCAAGATCGTGGTAAGGGAAAGGTAACAGAGTGCTCCGCACCACTTCTTCTAGAGTTAGTTTGGATTCCCAAACGATATCGATCATTACCACCTAGCTCAGGAAGGGGGGAGCCACATGAAGCTTCTAGCTGCTCATGCCAAGCACACACTCATAAAGAAGTTTCTACATGCTCTACACCTACTCTTGTCAACACCCAACAAAAAACCGATGAGCCTATGTCTCCCCTTGTAATAGTATCGTCGGAAACCATTTCCTCCATTCGTCAATGGGAGTGTACACTACCATCTCTGCAGTTGGATGTGGCCACAAGGGTCATAAAAAGCTATCTGCCCACATCACAACCTATGACCCGCTGGACAAATTGGTTCCAAGAGGCTGCAACATCATTGCAAATAATATGATCTACCCAAGGAAAGGGGGAGCATGTACTCACGCTCGACATTCTAATGCTTCCTCCTTATAACCTTCTCCCCTGACCATGTAATTGCCAAATTCAAGGGGATGTATATATATAGCTTCTTACATTTTTTTTAAAAAAAAAAACAAAGAAAAGAAAACAAAAAATAGTAAAAAGAGCAAGAGCACAAAAAGAGGAGAAATATCCGTATACAATCAAGAACTAGATTGACCTGTCATAAACCTACTGATGCTATATCTGTGTTTGCAGATATGGTAGATGCACGATCATCATACTTCATTCACTCCCACCTTTGGTGAGAGGTATCATCTGTACCTTTCTCAGATATTTCACATGTGCTATCCTGTAATTGAAACTGAATGGGATCATATAGATGTACTAGCCAGAGAGGAAAATGTTGAGGAATTAGAATGTCTAATTCGCCTATTGACCATGACTGACCCCTACTCCATAGAGGAAATATCCCCGATAGCCCAATGCTTTCCTTTTCCACAAGATGACTATCCTCGCATGGTTACATTCTTGATGAGTTTATGTGGATGGGAAAATGAAAAGGAAATATCTGACAATGATGAATGGACGAATGAAACTCATGGCACTACTGAGGTTGACTTTATTTATTTGGATGATGCGGATAGAGGCTTAGCCTTAGTAGGGCTAGAGCTAGGACTCTACAACATCCTCTTACCGTATCCTCAGTAGTAGTGTGGTGACTGGTAGGTAGGTTAGTGTTTTCAAGTTTTTTCTAGTTTGGATTCCTTAAATAAACGAGTCTTTAATTTTTCACACTGATGTGCCTCTCGAGGTATAGTGCTTGTTAGTTGATTGTACAGGTTGAAAAGTTTGAGGTGGGTTCGCTTTCAAGTCCTGAAATAGCCGCAACACTCATACATAAATATCTAATCAAATTGCGAGCATTTCTCTCATCGAATCAAGGAGATCTCCAAAATACAGGTATAATTCTTCCATACCCACTCTCTTTCGTTTTTACTGTTCAATTAATTGCATAAACTATAATGCATGACCACATGGAAATTGTCAATGTACTACTTAGTTTTTGAAGTTGCTTGTATGCTAGTGTAAATCATTAATGAGCTTAACTTTATTGAAAATATTCCTAGGCAGCATGACGTCTTTAGTTAACCTTGGAATACGATTGTCTTAGGTCTAGGGTCAAACCATCTTAATGTTTGACACCTGGCCATGTGTGTGTTGACCTCTAGGACATAGCTATTACCCCTTTGTCGAAAGGATGCACGATAAATTATAGTTCAGGAGCGAAGATCAAAAGAAATAGATTTTTTTTTAAAAAAAAAAGCCTACAATAAATAGCAATACAAGTCTATGATGTGCTTTGATGTTGGCCTATCGCCTTATTGATACTTGGTAGGCGAGGAGTATTCTACTCCAGACCGATGCCTTGGTTGGTAGGGAATAGCCTTGCCTAAGGTGAACTAATAGATTCCTGGATAATGCTTTGTGTTAAACATGGTACCAGGATCGATGTTAGTTTTACCTTAGGAAGGTCGCCATTGTGTGTAAAAATTGTCACGTGTATTTAAAAAAAAGAGAGGTAAAAGACTCCTGTAACTCTAATGTTTCTTGTGTCCCTAGACTCGTGGTATTAACTTGTTCTTAGAGTAGACACGGTGTGGTCATCTGTTTATTTATTAAGCTTGGTTATTTTCCTTGACTTAGGCTAGTTATAAACCTTGCTTAACCTTTGACACCTTGCTAACTCTTGATTTACTTTCAATAATTATTAAACTCCTGTTAATTTGCTACACTAGCTCATTCATGTGACCCCTTAAACTAAGTTCTCATAGCAATATCCATTGTGGTCTAACATGCTTGAATTTATACACTTTATATCTTTTGAATTCCAGCATACTTTCACTCTACTTCCCTGTTTTGCAGACGGTCTACCACAACAACCCTATCGAGCTTACCATACCATAGCTTCCGAGGACGGAATCTACATCAGGAAGGGGGGCATGTTAACCTATGACAGACATTGAGACGTACTATGTTTTACGTCATTAATTTAAATATTCTGAGTCATGGGCCGGGCTTGTCGGCACATATGTTAAGGATGAAGGGATTGGGTGATCGCCGATGAGAGGCGCACCTTGAATATCAGTAGGATAAGGGTTAGGGTCGACCAGCCATGTATGGGCGCCCAAGTGTGAACGGCCAAGTCACCTATAAGAGTCAAATGTAACCCTAAAATCCTCATTCTCATGTGTTGTGAATACAAGAGTGCTCTTGCCTTATCTCCTTGGTTTCCTTCTCCTGCGTGAGAGAGAGAGAGAGAGAGTGAGAGAGCGATCGAGCACTGTGTAGCGGCACGGCGGCGGCGGAGAGGCGGTAGAGCGGTGACGGCGGCTCCTTCTTCACTGCGACGTGAGAATCCTTCAAGGCGGCGGCGGTTGAGCAGTGAGTGACACACCTTTTGCATTCTGCTTGAGCTTGCTTTCCTGGTTGTATGCTTGCAACCATTCGTGGCTCGTATACGGTGCTTGGTAAGTCCCCAGCTATGACCTGTGCGACAAAAGCGCACATTGAGATTCAGTATCATTATGTGTGTGAGATATTTTTATGGATGGAGAGGTGGAGCTGGTCTATTGCTCGATGATAGAGAGTTATGCGAATATCTTCACAAAGGCTCTTGGAAGAGATTTACTGGAGTGCCATCTTCATTGACTTGGCATTGGACCAAATAAGTTTTTCACCTATATTGAGGGGTGTTGTTGGAAAAGCATTTTCTCAATGTTCCACCTTCACGGGTGATGGCGGATGTGCTCTATTTTGTAAGGTTCCCTTTATGAAAAGTAGCCGATGGCACCCAAGCAACTAGTAATTCCTAGTTTAGACACTAGATGGTTGGCCAAGTGTGGCTAGATGTTTAGGAGATGGCTTATGTAGATTTGGTACTACTAAGACAAGTAGAATGATGCATGTGCGGACTAAGTGACCGCATTATGTGGGTGCTAGATAGCAAATTGAGGACACACTATTCTCGAGTTGCGGGGAGTTCACATATATCATGTTGGCACGGATCCATGTGGGTACTATATATGCATGTGTGGAATAAGTGACCACATTATGTGGGTGCTAGATAGCAAATTCAGGACACACTATTCTTGAGTTGTGGGGAGTTCATATATATCTCGTCGCTCGTAGCGGCAGGTGGATACATGTGGTGTGGGTAGGGTCCAACGATCGACCTACCATATGTTGAAATTTGAGCAAAATGATGAGCTATGGTGGATCAAACACTAGAATCAACATAATTAACAAAGTGATTAGCAAGTGATTAAGACGTAATTAGTGACACATAGATTAATGTAGGCATGGATACTCAAAAACCAGCAAATTCTCATTAGGGCTATGCCTCAATTTATAGAGTTTACATCAAGCATCAAATCCCATTGATTTCTCCATGATTCACTCCCAGAATATCTCTACCTTTTGCCTGATTCTCTCCACCTCTTCTCTTTTCCCTGAATATCTCCCAGAATATCTCCACACTCCTAAATTCCCTCATGCTACCCATTATTCTCTCCTAGTAGATTCCTCTAACCTTTTCACAGGTTCTTTCACAATTACATCTCCTCTTTTATAGCCTCTAACCAAGAGCTTGTTCCCGCACACACCCTATTCACTTGTATATTTCAACACCTCCCCTCAAGTGAATAATCCTAGCACACCTGGACCTTGTATCAAGTTTCCCTCTTACTTGATAGCCCGTGACCAGTGTCTCAAGTCCCTAAACTCCATAGTCCTTGACACTCTCTCTCTCTCTGTGTCCAAGGCTACTATAAGTGCCCGCGACCTTGACTAAAGTGCTCACACATACATCTGCCACTTGGCCTACATCATCGGTGGCTCAGAGGTGGTTTTACTTTATTGGGGCAGGTTACATTGGGTTGTGGGGTCTCTCTCTCTCTCTCTCTCTCAGAAAAGATGATCTGACTCCACTTCCCTTGGAGTCTCCATGAAGTTTGCCGATGTCGTTCCTTCTTCACTGGGTTTGCTGTAGCAGTCTCTCGCCATGTGTCCTGGCTTTCCACATTTGTGGCAAGTGAAGGTCCTCCCTCCTACTCTGCCTCTTCCTCGTCCTCGTCCTTGAGAGAATCCTCCTCGGGTGAAGAATGCTTTTTCCTCTCTTGCTGTTGAGTCGAGCCCTTTCTTCTCTTTGCCTCTGCTCTCTTGCTCTAGTAGAGCTGCTTCTATCTCGTGTAACTTCAGTTCAGGTACATTCTTTAGTGTTGCTACAATGTTTTCATAATCTCCTTTGTCCACACTCTTCAAAAGTACAGCTAATGCTTCATCATCTTCTACCTTTTTGCCACAGCTGTTGCTTAATGCTTTTATATTTGTTCAAGTGTGTGATTAAAGGTTCACTTTCCTTCATGTCCAATTTGTAGAATTGCATTAATAGATTTATCTTGGAATTTTTTGCTTGTGTACCAAATAATTTATTGAGTTCATCCCATGCATCTTTTGCCCACTGTATCCATGTGATATGATGAATGATTTTATCATTTAAACTGAGTGCAATAAGTCCCAATGCTTTTTCATTCCTACTTTTCCACTCATTTTCTCCTCTCTTTGGGCATTCATCTCTCCCTTCAACTAATCCCCACAGATTTTTCCTCATCAGCAAATACATGGTCATGTATAAAACTGTTCCCCATTAAATTTGGCTATTTCCTGTGCTGAATTCATGGTGATGTGAAGGGGGTCTTACCTCTTGATCCAAATTCAAGATTCAAGGGTAGTGTCTACCCTTTTACAACTCAATCTGGTGTTTAATAGATGATTACAACAATTTTATCAGCATAAAATCACTAGAAATTACATTAAATTAAGGGTAACCAATTTGTACGGGATGGTTGGAGTACCAAACCAACTCCGATTTGCAATCTGAAGCTTTAGGGATCTGTATCAGATACCTAATGGTTAATTTGAACCCTCAATTGCACCAAAGTACAGTGATTAGCACTGATTAATCACTGATTAGCAAATTAATGCTCTGGTTTATGTGCAAAAAACAGAGTATGCGGGGAATCCAGATCTGGTGCCTTCCACTTCAAATGAGCTCAAATGCTTTCAAAGGCATCAATAGCAATGAGTCTAGTAGAGGATTAAGCCAAGAAACACAAGATTTGACCAAATAATGAAAGCTTAATCTCTGTTTTACCAAAGTCACCTGTAGATTTGATGAAGAGCTTTGATCTCAATGTAGACTTGATGAAATTGAATTCTGTCTTCACCAGCTTGTAGAGCATGCTTGATTACCCCTTGGGCTAGGAGGAATTGAATCAATTTGAACTGATGAAGTGGAGATCTGCAATTTACTCAGAAAAATCAGCGCTAGAAAAAACGTGAAGTTCTCCTGAACCCGCCGGCGGTTTGCTGCGTTTTCTTGATGGGCTTGAAGCCAAGGATCTTAGCTAGCTATGGTTAGAAGATTTTGCCCTAATTTGATGTGTGCTAGGTGCTAGAGATCCTCCACTGGCTGGGGGTGAAGGGGAAGATGAAAAACTCACTAAAAATTGATTTTTTTTTTGCTAATTACCTACTAATCCTAATTAATTCACTAATGGGCTCATAAATCTGATTGATTCTAGGCATGGCTCTGATACCATGTTGAAATTTGAGCAAAATGATGAGATATGGTGGATCAAACACTAGAATCAACATAATTAACAAAGTGATTAGCAAGTGATTAAGACGTAATTAGTGAATAATTAGCACATAGATTAATGTAGGCATGGATACTCAAAAACCAGCAAATTCTCATTAGGGCTATGCCTCAATTTATAGAGTTTACATCAAGCATCAAATCCCATTGATTTCTCCATGATTCACTCCCAGAATATCTCTACCTTTTGCCTGATTCTCTCCACCTCTTCTCTTTTCCCTGAATATCTCCCAGAATATCTCCACACTCCTAAATTCCCTCATGCTACCCATTATTCTCTCCCAATAGATTCCTCTAACCTTTTCATAGGTTCTTTCACAATTACATCTCCTCTTTTACAGCCTCTAACCAAGAGCTTGTTCCCGCACACACCCTATTCACTTGTATATTTCAACACCATATGGGGTATTATATATGGGGGGATTTATGAAAGTATATAATCATCGAGTTTATTGCGTTTAAGTACTCTTGTAAACCATACATCCTCTGCTCAAAATCTATCTAGATCGCCATCAAAGCTCCTTACCTGGAGCACATGGGTGGGTAGATGTCATCAGTTTTGTAATCAAGTTTTAAAGCAGTGGTAAGCTATACTATCTAGTGCTTTAAAGCACTAAAAAGCAATAACTTACTATTGCTTCCATGTAGTGAAAATTTTTCAAAACCATCCAAACTCAGGCACTTCTCAAGTGCTTTAAAGCACTTCGAACTAGTTATCAAAAGCACCTAAAAGTAGTGACTTCTAATAAGAAGCATTTAGAATCATCTAAAATTAGTGACTTGCTCAAGTACCCTAAAGCATTCAGAAGCACCCTAAAAGCAGTGACTTGTTCAAGCATCTTAAAACATTTAGAAGCATCCTAAAAGCAGTGACTTATTCAAGTATCTTAAAGCATTCAAAGGCACTTAAAAGCAGTCAAAAGCACATAAATGTGGTGACTTGCTCAAGCATTCTAGAAAAAGCAAACAAAAGAACATAAAAATAGTAGCTTGAGCACCCAAGTACTCTAAAGCAATCAAAAGCACATAAGTGTAGTGACTTGTTCAATTGCTTTAAAGTGGTCAAAAGAACATAAAAGCATTAACTTGCTCAAATACTCTAAAAGAAGACAAAAGCACATAAAAGGAGTGACTTGCTCAATTACTCTAAAGTAGTCAAAAGTACATAAAAGTATTGACTTGTTCAATTACTCTAAAGCAATTAAAAGCACATAAAATCAATGACTTATGAAAGCACTCTAAAGCAAACAAAAGCACATGAAAGGAGTGACTTGCTCAATTACTTTAAAGCATTCAAAAGCACTTAAAAGCAGTGACTTGTTCAAGTACTCTAAAGCAATCAAAATCACATAAAAGTAGTGAGTTGTTTAAGTACTCTAAAGCAATCAAAAGAACATAAAAGAAGTACTTTGCTCAAGCACTCTAAACTAGACAAAAGAACATAAAAGTAGTGACTTGCTTAAGTAGTGAAAAGCACTAAGTGCACACAAGTGATTTAAGGCACTTCTAACAAGTCAAAAGCACCTAAGAGTACCCTAAAGCATTCAAAAGCACCTAAAACTAGTGACTTGTTCAAGTACCCTAAAGCATTTAGAAGCACGTAAAAGCAATGACTTGCTCAAACGATGAAAAGCACCTAAGACCACACAATTTTGATGTGCTTTCTACTGGTTAAAATCATCTAAAACAATCACTTATGAAGTAGAAAAAAGAATTGACAAGTATCCAAAAGCCAACACTTTTCCAGTCTTGACAAGTAGTGAAAGTGCTACTTTTAAGTAGCACTTTCACTACAGTGAAAAGCACCACATAGTAGTCATTTTAAAGATCCATAAATCACTCAAGGTAGTCATTTTGGCACTACTTGTGAAAGCAATTGAAATCTCTAATAAACACTCAAACCATTTAAATTATGATAGGCTATGAAAATCATGGAAAATTAGGAACAAAAACACCATAAAGCAACCATTACTGGTAGGAAACATACCTGTAATGACTCCATAAGTGGCTTTTACTTCAATGCCTCATCATCCTACTACATAATTGTAAAGTAGATCTATACATACAGCTAATTCAGCTTCAAGTTTCATTACTTGCACTTCACAAGGAACAAGGCATAAGGCATAAGGCATAAGGCATAAGGCTATGCTTCTTCAAGTTTCATTACTTGCACTTCACAAGGAACAAGGCATAAGGCATAAGGCTATGCTTCTTCTAATCATTTCCTAGTACTTCCTAATTACTGTCATAAATAGAATGTAACACCAAGGGCACTATGATAAGCAGCATCTTCTCTTTCTTTTCATCTAATGCTACTTTTGTTTTTGTGCTAATAAACCCTTCTTCGCATTCATTTTTTCCTTGGATTGAGAAGCCTTGGCTTCTAGCAACCCAACATACTCTGTAGTAGAGGGTGGTTGCATATGCACTTGGCACAACGAGCGCTCATGTCTTGCCCATGTCCATGTTGAAATATACAAGTGAATAGGGTGTGTGCGGGAACAAGCCCTTAGCAAGAGGCTATAAAAGAGAATCTGTAAATGTGAGAGAAGCTGTGAAAAGGTGAGAAGTATCTACTGGGAGAGAATAAAGGGTAGCATGAGAAGATTTAGGAGGTGTGGAGATATTCTGGGAAGAGGTGGAGAGAATCAAGCAAAAGAGGTGGAGTGAATCAAGGAGAAATTAGTGGGATTAGATGCTTGGATGTAAACTCTATAAATTGAGGCATTGGCCTAATGAGAATTTGTTGGTTTTTGATTATCCATGTCTACATTAAGCTATCAGTTAATTACTCTCACTAATCACATCTTAATTATCATCTAATCTCTTTTCTAACGATGTTGATTCTAGCATTTGATCCACCATAGCTCATCACATTGCTGCAAATTTAACATGGTATCAGAGCCTAGCCTAGAATCCATCAAGTTTATGAGCCCATTATCTTGCTAAATCACTTAGCTAATTAGGATTAGTAGATAATTAAGTTTTTACCTCTTTTTCAAAGAAGTCTCTGCACCCCTAGCTAATGGAGGGGCTTGATCTCCCTCCAGACTTAACAATAGCCTCCAAGCATTTAGGCCACACATAGCCACAAGCCCCATGCTCCAGTCCATCAAAGAAATGCGCGAAATCGCCTACTGTAGCCAAAATTCGCGAATCTGCATGGACCTTTTTTTTCTAAAGAAATTGGAGTTCTTGTCTACACCAGATGAAATGGCTCTAATTCCTCTTGACCCTAGGGGTTTTCAAGGGTGCTCTACAAGCTGGTGAAGACAAATTTTGATTTGATCAAGTCTACAGTGAGATCCAAGCTCTTCATCAAATCTGTAGGTGACTTTGGTAAAATAGAGATTAAGCATTCAATGTTTGGTCAAATCTTGTGTTTCTTGGCTCAATCCTTTACTAAAATAATTGCTATTGATGGCCTTGAAAGGATTTGAGCTCATTTGAACTCTAAGGCCCCAGATCTGGACTCCCCGCATACTCTATTTTCTGCACACAAAACAAAGGATTAATTTGCTAATCAATGATTAATCAATACTAATCACTATATTTTGGTACAATTAAGGGTTCAAATTAGCCATTGGGTATCTGATACAGATCCCTATAACTTTAGATTGCATTTCGGAGATGGTTTGATACTCCAACCATTTCGTACAGATTTGTTACCCTTGGTTTAATGTAATTTTTGGTGAATTTATGCTGATAAATGTGTCGTAATCATCACCTAAACACCAGATTGAGTTGTAAAAGGGTAGAGACTGCCCTTGAATCTTGAAATTGGATCAAGAGGTAAGACCCCCTTCACATCATCATGAGTACGGCACAAGAGATAGCCAAATTTAATGGGGAGCAATTTTACACATGGCAAACAAAAACCATGTATTTGCTCATGAGGAAAAATCTGTGTGGCGGCTAGTTGAAGGAAGAGATGAATGCCCAGAGGTGAGAGGGGAAAATGAGTGGAAGAGCAGGAATGAGAAAGCATTAGGACTTATCGCACAAAGATGCATGGGATGAACTCAATAAATTATTTGGCACTCAAGAAAAAAAATCAAAGATAAATCTGTTAATGCAATTCCACAAACTGGATATGAAGGAAAGTGAACCTTTAATCACACACTTGAACAAATATAAAAGCATTAAGCAACAACTGTCAGCTAGCTATTGGCAAAAAGGTAGAAGATGATGAGGCACTAGCAGTGCTTCTGAAGAGTGTGGACAAAGGTGAATATGAAAACATTGTAGCAACATTAAAGAATGTACCTGAATTAAAGCTGCACGAGATAGAAGGAGCTCTACTAGAGCAAGAGACCAGAGTCAAAGAGAAGAAATGGCTGGACTCAACAACTGGAGAAGAAAAAGCATTCTTCACCCGAGGAGGATTCTCTCAAGGATGAGGACGAGGAAGAGGCAGAGTAGGAGGAAGGACCTTCACTTGCCACAACTGTGGAAAGCCAGGACACATGGTAAGAGACTGCTATAGCAAACCCAGTGGAGAAGGAACGACATCGGCAAACTTCATGGAGGCTCCTAAGGAAGTGGAGTCAGATCATCTTTTCAGAGAGAGAGAGAGAGAGAAACCCCACAACCTAATGTAACCTACCCCAACAGAGTAAAACCATCTCTGAGCCACCGATGATGTAGGCCATGTGGTAGATGTATGTGTGAGCACTTTAGTCAAGGTCACAGGCAGTTGTAGTAGCCTTGGACACATAGAGAGAGAGAGAGAGTGTCAAGGACTATGAGTTTAGGGACTTGAGGCACTGGTCGCGGACTATCAAGTAAGAGGGAAACTTGGTATAGGGTCCAGGTGTGCTAGGATTATTCACTTGAGGGAGGTGTTGAAATATACAAGTGAATAGGGTGTGTGCATGGGAACAAGCCCTTAGCAAGAGGCTGTAAAAGAGAATCTGTAAATGTGAGAGATGCTGTGAAAAGGTGAGAAGTATCTACTGGGAGAGAATAAAGGGTAGCATGAAAAGATTTAGGAGGTGTGGAGATATTCTGGGGAAGAGGTGGAGAGAATCAAGCAAAAGAGGTGGAGTGAATCAAGGAGAAATCAGTGGGATTAGATGCTTGGATGTAAACTCTATAAATTGAGGCATTGGCCTAATGAGAATTTGCTGGTTTTTTATTATCCATGCCTACATTAAGCTATCAATTAATTTCTCACTAATCACGTCTTAATTATCATCTAATCTCTTTTCTAATGATGTTGATTCTAGCATTTGATCCACCATAGCTCATCACATTGCTACAAATTTCACAGTCCATGAGCCTCTTGTTGAGATGATGAGCACTTATCTTCTTCAGTCTCTGTTTTAACAATCTGCTTAGACAATGGGGTTGAGCTAGAGGCATGTGCATTGCATGAGCCATTCTTACTTCTCTAGCAATCCATCTTTCTTTGCAATTCTCCCAACTGCCCTTTGATTATTACCTTCATTGATTGTTCAGCAGTGCCCATGATGATGACACCTTGTGCTTCATCTTCTTTGAGGGACTTTGGACCTTCTACATCTTTCATATGCAAACCCTTGAGCAAATGCAACTTGTATACTTTATGGTACATAAGGGAACACTCCTTAACCAAATCTAGGTGACCAATAATTAAATGCATCTTCGCATTTTTCTTGTGGACTTGAGTGACTAAAAGTCCCATTGTTTGTCCGGAATTTCTTTCTCACCAAAAGTCCCATTGTTTGTCCGAAATTTCTCTCACCCAATTCTCGTACTTCATCACCATCCAAGTTAAATCCATACTCAGCATTAAATGCATCTTTGCATTTTTCTTGTGGACTTGAGTGACCAAAAGTCCCATTGTTTGTCCGGAATTTCTTTCTCACCCAATTCTCGTACTTCATCACCATCCAAGTTAAATCCATACTCAGCATTGAACTCCTCTTTTGTGAAGAAAAAGTGACTGAGCTTAGGATATTCAAATTCTAGTACATGATGCGGCCTGATGCACTCTCTCTACAAAATAAGCCAAATGTAACTAGAATCCATACATGCAATAAGAAATTTCAAACCAACCTTGCAATGTAATCATGCAACAAGACATTTCAAACCTTACAATGTAATCATGCAACAAGACATTTCAAACCAACTTTGCTATCCTCTTGAAATAAGCATCTTTCCCTTTAGAATTTGATCGAGGGGAATAAGACTTAGCATATCTCCCACCAAAATGAGATCAAGGGGAATATTATAGCTTAGTTGCATGCTATCCACTGGAATTATTAGGAGACTTACGAGCCTACTTATGTGTTAGAGTCTTTAGTGAACAACCCACTTGTTGCAACTTGTCTCATCAAAACAAATAACATTATAATCTATAATTAAAACAAATCAACTACATATAGTGTGTAAGACATGCAACATATACTACTACTTCTTTGAAATGCATTCATTGTATGAAAAGCAGTCAAACAAGTAATGCTATAGCTTTCAAATGTTTGAAAGCTATGAAAAGTAGTCAAAGCCATTCCAGTTCTCTTCAATCCACACAACACATTTTTTATTTGTTGAAAAATAGTAAAGCAACAATGCATCATTGTATGAAAAGCAGTCAAACAAGTAATGCTATAGCTTTCAAATTTTTGAAAGCTGTGAAAAGTAGTCAAAGCCATTCCAGTTCTCCTCAATCCACAACACAACACATTTTTTATTTGTTGAAAAACAGCAACAATGGTTGGATACTATACTTGTACTTAAAAACTGGAACAAAGATGAACATAATAGGTGGCAACATTTAGAGTCCACACAATCTTCATTCTTCTTTAAAAGTAGCTAGATATTTTCATCATACATTACAAGGAAGCAATTAGTTAAAAAAAACAAAAACAACATCTTTTCTGCCTCATTCAAGGTTTCTTCCCTTCCTTTCTGTCTTGTACGAGGATTATGCCCTTCATTTCTTTCCACAAATGTTGCATGTTATTAGTGTTGAGGCTTGCACAAAACTTGTGGCATGACAAAGGAAATAATGCATTTTCTCTCTCTCTCTCTCTCTCTCTCTCTCTCTCTCTCTCTCTCTCTCTCTCTCATTTTGTGTGTGTGAGAGAGAGAGAGAGAGAGAGAGAGAGAGAGAGAGAGAGAGAGAATGTGCAATTGCATGTATACCACCATGCATTTCTCCAAAGTTGTCAATAGAATAATGGCCTATTTGCATTTTTGAAAGTTGTGAAATGATGGTGGCCTTAAGAAAATGATGGCTTGTTTAATTTTAATGTGACTAAATTTGTTTTCCCGTCTCATTTTATAAGTGCTTGTGAGAGTGCTTTTTGACCACCTATTAAGCACATAAAAAAAGCACTAAAAGTGTACCACCTTCACCCGTGTGTGGGTTGAATGGTGATTTTAATTATGGGTGTGTGAGATGCTCCATAGGGCAAGTGGGGTTAGGTGGAAGGTTAGACCCATGGGATTGGACGAGGGCTAGGCTAAGCCTATGGAACTAGTCTAAATAGAAAAACAAAACAAACACTAGAAAGTGGGTGGTAGGGTGGACCCAAGCTTACAGGTAAAGATAGAAAATTATATTTTATAATGAGAAACTTGGGATGAGTAGTCTAAATCAAGTCATGAAAAAGTATAAAAGAATTGCCTTCATGATATCTTGTTGAGTCTCGGGGAACTGCTCGTGATGTGACCTGCTTATGAGAATTATGAAGGGAAAGCACCTAGAGGAATCATTTACCTATCCTTACATAAGGATTTTTCTTATCATATTAAGGGGAGTTGATAGAATATGTAAGATTCCTCCCCAGCCTCTCAAGATGTCCAGCATCTTGCCTTGTAATCAAATCCCTCGTTAGAAATATAAAAGATCTTGTTTCTACCAGTTTTGGCCTAGAGAGAGAGAGAATATTCTAGAGAGAGAATATTCAGATTTTAAATATTTTTGGATGAAAAAAATTCTCATCTTATTAAAATAAGTTTCCCTGAAACAGAAGTTCAAAAAGATTTCCAGAAGGTGCATTAGAAATTAAGTATAATCTGTTCAAGAGGCATTATCCTGGGGGTGAAGATTTTTTCGAAATTTTAAATTAAGGTTCCTATGGACCAATAAGATTCATCCAAATGTAGGGAGGAGATAAATGAAGAAATAAAATAAAAATCTCTCAAAAATGAGTAAATACTCACATAAGATGAAGAGTTGACTAAGGACAAGGTTAATAGTTAAAAAGGGGAGATATTTAGAAGTAATGATGCATTTTTGACACCTCTGCATGGGGGAATTCCCCTCATGAAGGAGGCGCCTATTTCACATGCTTGAATGAGTTTTGAACTCCCAAATAATGAGATATTTTTATCTCTTCTCTCTCTTGTTTCAACTAGATCCAAAAAGTGAGCAAAACTGACCTAAAAATGGTCAAAACTTGACCAAACTGATCTGGAAAATTTTAGAATCAGTTGGCTTGGTTAGAAGCTCACTTTTTTCTATAAATAGAAGCCCTCCCCTTTGTTGAAACTTAATAGTGTTTTGCACTGTTACCCTATCTCTCCCAAGTGCCAAAAATAGTGAATTTTATCCATAATTCACTAGTTTTTGACCTTCCCTCTTCCAAAAGATTGGTGGCCACTCTTGTCTCAAACAAGAGTCGAACCCTCAAACCATCAAGCCAAAGGAAAGCTCTCAAATCCATTAGTAAGTTGGAGAATTTTCTCTTTTCCATTCATTTCATGGTTTTTATGGTTTTTTATGATTTTTGTCTTCTCTAAATTGTAAATAATGTTATGCCTCATTACAAAAAGGCATTCCCCTCTCTTCTCTAGTAAATCCAACCATCCTTTATCCTAGGTGAATAATTAATGAATAAAATCAAGTTTTTCATAATGTTTCTCTTAAATAAGTAGAAAAATGTTACTTTAGAATGATTTAAATACTCTTGATGCATTTCTAATTAATTTTAGAGACTTAAAATTGAAAAATGGTCAGCCATACAAAGGAGGTTATGGCAAAATTTTTTAAAAAAAATTAGAAATAAGTATTATCTTTCATTATTCTAAAAGAGTAATCCTTATGATTTCTATATTCTAAAGTATCATTTTCATGCATAGAAGATGCATTTTGATTATTTGTATAAAAGAAATTTAGTTTTATTATAAAAGTATTACTTTTATTATTATTGATTTTTATGCATAAAAGGTTATTTTTTATTATAAAAGTGTTACTTTTATCATATTTGATTTTTATGCATAAAAGTATGCATAAAAGATTATTATTTTTATTATAAAAGTGTTACTTTTATCATATTTGATTTTCATGCATAAAAGTATGCACAAAAGATTATTCTTTTATTATAAAAGTGTTACTTTTATCATATTTGATTTTCATGCATAGAAGTATGCATAAAAGATTATTTTTTATCATAAAAGTGTTACTTTTATCATATTTGATTTTCATGCATAGAAGTATGCACAAAAGATTATTTTTTATTATAAAAGTGTTACTTTTATCATATTTGATTTTTATGCATAAAAGATTATTTTTTATTATAAAAGTGTTACTTTTATCATATTTTATTTTTATGCATAAAAGATTATTTTTTTATTATAAAAGTGTTACTTTTATCATATTTGATTTTCATGCATAAAAGTATGCATAAAAGATTATTTCTTTATTATAAAAGTGTTACTTTTATCATATTTGATTTTCATGCATAGAAGTATGCATAAAAGATTTATTTTTTTATTATAAAAGTGTTACTTTTATCATATTTGATTTTTATGCATAAAAGTATGCATAAAAGATTATTTTTTTATTATAAAAGTGTTACTTTTATCATATTTGATTTTCATGCATAGAAGTATGCATAAAAGATTATTTTTTAAATTATAAAAGTGTTATTTTTATCATATTTGATT
Organism: Cibotium barometz; assembly: GCF_041138505.1. NCBI lineage: Eukaryota > Viridiplantae > Streptophyta > Polypodiopsida > Cyatheales > Cibotiaceae > Cibotium > Cibotium barometz. The sequence continues at coordinate 22,096,393 of NC_141088.1, read as the reverse complement.
TTTATGCATAAAAGTTTGCATAAAATATTTTTTTAATTATAAAAGTGTTACTTTCATCATAAATGGTTTTTATGCATAAATGGGTGCATAAAAGATATTTTTTTATATTGAAAAGTGTGATTTTCATCATAAAGGGTTTTTATGCATAAATGGGTGCATAAAAGATATTTTTTAATTAAAAGAGTGATTTTCATCATAAATGATTTTTTTAATGATAAAAGTGTGACTTTCATCAGAATCGGATTTTAGGCATAATTAGATGCATATAGAATCTTTATAATTGAATAAGGGTTCTCCTTAATCCTCTATTTAATTTTCACAAAAATTGAAAAAATGAATAAGTAGATAATCTGTGAGAAGAAATGCTACCGTTTCATATTCACTAAGATGGTAATGAGAAAATTCAATTAAACTATCGAAGTCGGAGATTGAAATAAATGATTATTTTATTCCTCATAAGAAAATCATGTTTTAGAAATCTGTAAGTAAATATTCGTTGAACGAAATGTAGAAAAAGAGAAATTGAAATAGTACCTTTCGAGAAAGATAGTTTAGGAAGAACCTTTCCAGACCCAAACTCTGATTCTGACTATTGATGACCAAGACCTAATTCCTTCGTCAATGATGATGTGCTCAGTTCAGGAAAAATGCACTCAAAACACCCACCGAATCTGAAACTAAGTTAAGACTTTTGATTTGGATCTGAGGATCAAGTTGACAGAATTCGAGGAATTTTATTTGGAATTCAGACCTGGATCTAGAAGTATTGAGATACGGATTTAAGATTATTCATGGTTTTCAAACAAAAATCAAAACCGAAAACTTGCATAGAAACCCTGTTTTCTTAAAGGACTGTAAAGGACTGTCTTATGCCAGAATGCTGAGCATTTGGCATATATGTTTATCTAAGGGAAGTTCAGTTGCAACAGCTGGCGAGGAGTGTTCGAGGGACAGCTCACGCGGCAAAGCCTACCGAGGTCTTGACCAGCCTCGGTATGGTTAAAATGGTGCGCTTCTGGTAGGGCGAGGGCCGACGAAGCGGTCTCTGAGTGAAGCTCTGAGTGAAGTGCCAGGACACCTAAGGAGGATCCTGGAGGGTCTTGACCAGGCGATGCATGGGCTCGTGGTGCCGAAGACACCCATGCGTATGTCGAGGAAGATATTGTATGATAGACCAATGTTATTATAATCTATCACTGGATCTCGTTGTTGACTCGTTGGTCTCAACGGAGAGTCCAGAGTGATACTGTTTTGTTAGAAACAAAGACTCAATGGAAATTTTGAAGTATGACATGTGTAACCAGTAAATTGTTTGTCAATGCATTGTTCTTTTTTTTATATATATATTAAAGTTTTAAAGAGGAGTGTGTGCGTATCTGTTTTCTAAAGCTAAAGTTAAGAAAGGCATTTCAATTATGGGTGGGTGAGTACTTGTTTGGATCTACTGATTCCAGTGGCAGGGTGGTGGCTAACCCATGGGCCGGATGGGGTTAGGTTGGAATCAGTGGAGTTTTAATAATCAAACTCAAAAATCTTAGAATTACGCTAGGATTCGAGTAGCTAGTTAATTCCCTGATAAATTTCTCAATTGAGTGGATGAACGGCTGTGCCTGATCGTGATTAGGAAAAAAGCGTTGAAATCACTCAGAATGATCAAACTATATCAGTGATAGTTTCCTTCTAATGTGATTTATTTAGGTGAAGATAGTTTAGAATTGATCTCGTTAGAAAAATTCGTTAAGAAAAATAAAAAAGGTGGAATCGTCCCCGCTTTCCAGGCATGGGAAATTTTCCCGATTTCGGTTTTCGGAGTGACCACCGGCCTAGTCTCGTGCCCGGACATTCGTGGGCAAGGCCCCGAGTGAGAGACCCTGCCCCGCGCATGAGGGGGCTGCTTCCGCTGTCAGCTACCGGGAGTTCGGTGCGCGGAGGGGGCAGAGGGAACTCACAGAATAGCCAAGTGTCAAGATATTGTGATATGAGGCCCTGAGTTAGTCACTCTACCCTTAGTGTGATTTGTGTGCTACTAAATATTATATAGGTATAGGGGTAGTGATCTCACATTTGGTATTGGAGATGAGCCAAGTTGAGATTGGATCATATGAGCTTTGGATGTGATTTTAGTGCTTGATTTGTGACCTAAAATTGAAACTTATAGTATTTTTACTAGGTTTCTATTTTATATGGAGTAGCACAGATGACGAGGCCATACCTATCAAGAGTTCATGGACTATCATGATAGAGGATAATATGGTAGCCTTTTCCTTCATCATCTCCTTTCCTTATCTTGTTGTTCAAACCAAGTTGCTTTAGCAATAAACTTGGAGTCTATTTTTTGACTATGACACTAGAGACATAGATGATTCTTTGGACAGTGGATCATGGTACTCTAGGATAAGAGGCTACCAGAGAACATCACTCTCATGATGATACTTATACATGATTGAACGTCATGAGAGAAATATCTCTTTATGAACCTCTATAATGTAATCTTTGAGTTCATCGTCATATGTATAGGATTATTTTAGAAGCTTTAGTTTTTGCCATAAGATTTTGGCTACCAGATGTGCATGTTTACTATGGCATGAAGCGAGACTTTATCATTATTTCCCTGATTGCATGCTTCATTATACTTGAATAATCATTGGGTTTCGTAGAGGATATGGTAGATATGTTTGCCACTTGGATTCCATGGTAGAGTAGGCCTCTAGCAAGATTCTTCATGTTGGCTCAAAGGGTGTAATCTGCACAGCACTTTGAACATCAATTTGGGCTTTAGGAGGGGATTCCTTGCTCATATGAGGCCCTCATATTCTATAGCCTGATAAAGACTCAATGACATTTTCATCAATAAAATCTTGTAAATCATCATGAGGAGGTAGATTACGTACCTCATCAAGCTACCTTGGTGGTGGAGATAGAGTAGTTTTTGGCAACTCCTTAGGGTTGAAAGGGCTAGTGGGAAATTCAATAGGGGTAAAGGAGTAACGAGAGAATATACAATCTACCTCAGTTTTGTTTGTAGGAGAGACACAAGGAAAGGGATTTAGTAGTTTACTCAAAAGAGAAGTAAACACGGGGTAAGTGATGGAGGTTGAGGATCCTGGGGTATCTTCTTGACCTTCCCCTGAACTAGGTGGAGGCTGAGGGGGTTTCACGATCTTCATAAACTCATGAAGGTCGGGGATTTCATCTAGGGCTATAGTGGGATATGCAATATGTTCATGATCAAAACGATAATTAAAATTAGTAAGCATGGCCTCCAAATGTTTATGTATCTTTTTATAGAGTTTTATGATACCCAGGGGGAGGATACAAGGTTGATTTAGAAAGATTTAGATATTGATGTGTGTCATAAACCTCAACCCACCCATGGCTAATAATCCACTGGTAGCTTCTAGCAACAAACTCGTAGTGGTTGGCTGGTGTGGATGGCATGTCACCTGGCATGAACAGGTTGAATTTGTCGACACTATCATCTAGAATGGTAGAATGTTGTAACACTTGACACCAATGACTCAGGTTGAGCACTATGGGGTGTAACTTGAAAAAGAATATGTCAGCTGGGTTAGTAAGAATGACATCACCTCTTAATATCCCCATTACTAGTGTTGGGTGTGTGTCCCTTTCTATATTTTGATGTATGAGATCTCCTAAAATAAGGTTGTCTGGTAGATTTATTTCATAGAGGGTTAGTGTAGATAAAAACAAAGAGTTTGAGGAGGGGCCCAAGGAGTCACTAGCACAGAGCCTATATCCGAAGCACACACTCGACGAGTTGATGTAGTTCATCAGATTGGTCCTCTCTTTGAGATTGTTGGTGGAGTGCTAGCCTTCGCTCCAGTTTTTGGATCCTGTTATTATTTTTGTTGAGGATTGTGGAGATGGCTACCTCATGTACTTCCCTAGTGGCTACTAGTTCTATATATCTTATTATTTTTGTTGAGGATTGTGGAGATGGCTGCCTCATGTACTTCCCTAGTGGCTGCTAGTTCTATATATCTTCTTTTAACTTCCTCTTGGGCTATCTTGGAGGTGGTGGCATGAGTGTGAGCCTCCTCAACTTGCTTTAGACGACCCTATGACAAGGCTTGGCTACTGGTGAGTTGTTGGTTAACATGTTTGAGTACTTGTTTGTGTACATGGCCTCTAAAAGGTTCTGTACAAGACATCAACAAACAATACTCACTCAACACCATTCAAAGCACAGACTCTGATTTATCACGACAGCATAATGATTGCACAAACATCAAGAAAGACATGATAAACGCTGAGCAAGACATAGCAGAACTTCTCCTTCATTCATTAGCGATCAAAATTAACGCCCCTCCCTAGATGCAACTGTCAGGGAATAACTACTCGGTTCAGATCCCAAAAGGTACATCCACACGTAACTAACCCCCAAGCCCTTTGACTAAGGTCTAAGAATTACATAAGAAAGCCCTAACACTTGGCACAGCCTAGTGGCTAAATTTTTCCCAAAAATTTGACCTGAACCCATCAATCCTTGATCAGAAAATTTGATTTCTGTAGTAGACCTCTGATCATGTAAAGAGTGTCTAGAACAAAATGAAATTTCCCTAAAAAGAAAATGCCTAGTGTTTGTCTGTTTTTGTTTTTGTTTTTTTTAAAACTAGTGTTGAAAAACACTGTGGTAAACATTCCGAGCATCACTATGCCTGACCCAGTTGATTAGTCTGAATCTCTAAGACCTGCTCCTACTGAGCTTCCACGTCCATTTGAACCTCCTTTGCAATGTTGATCACTGCCTCAGGGTCCTCATCATCTGGTAAAGCTTTATCCATACCCATCAGCAAGCTCATGTGCTCATTAGAGCTCTTTTTCTGAACAGCTCCAGATGTTTGTCCTTCAGTAGCACCTACTCCTTCTTCCTGTGTCTGAAAAAGGGCTCTAATCTTTTTCAGCTTCCCTGCAGACGATTTCAACTTAACAAGCTTAAAAGGATTAGAACTAGGACTTTCTATCCCCATCATATATGGGACTCCTCTGGCCTGATTGTGCCTTTCAGAGCAAAACCACTCGGCGTCTTATATTTCAGCATATCCTCTGTTTCATCTACCTTGCTCTGAAATTTGGACTTTTCAGCTACAAGCTGTACCACCTCAGCTTCCAATTGAGCAATGCACTTCAAATTCACCTCTTGCTCCATTGTGTTCACAACTCCTTTGAGGTTCTAATATGGCTTGAAAACAAACTGCCCAATTCTTTCTCTGATCTCTTTCCATATCACTGATCCCTGCTGAATCATTTTTGATTTGATTCTCCCCACATCTGCTTCAGAGACCAGAACACCTCCTACACACAGTTCTTCATGCTCACTCCTTCATCTGTTCTAAGGGTTCCAATCTATTTAAAAGCATCCTATTCTCTATTTCAAGCTCCACCTGTCTTTCAAGAAATCTTTGCATCTCTGACTCTCCACTATCCTTCAAAAATGATGTCCATTCTTCAAACAACTTCAGAGACAATCTATTCTTAACCAACTGACTAGTCTGTTCAGAGATCTCCTTGGCTGAAGAAACTTTAAACTCAGCCCTGTCAGCATTCAGAGCTTTGATCTGATTCTGCAACATTTCAACTTCTTGAGCTTTTTTTGCAAGCATTAGTCTAAGTTGATCATTAGCCTTTTGCAATTGCTCTTCCGCATAGGCTCTATTTTGATCTTCCCTAATCTTTTCAACTTGCTGTGCAGACAAAACTTCCTCAGAAATACAAGAGTATCTCCCACATTTTCTGTAGTGACAGTCCAAGACTGCTATGAACCGGATTTTGCTGCCAAAACGGAGTCACCTTCGAAGGCATCCCTTGCATCTTCAATAGGTCATATCTTTTGCTGCCTCCTGCCACATGTTCCTTTTCAATCAACTGTATCTTCTTCCCTAATTTGGTTTGAGAAGGAGTCGGAGATTGCCCTATCCTAGAGACTTTTGCCCCTAGAAATGGTTCATCATCTTCATCTATCCCAGTCTGCAACACAGAAGTTGTAGCCTCTTCCAAACTATAACTTGCCTCCACAAGACACCCTACTGTTTTCTGCTCCTCCTCTATCAACTGTCTATCCCTAAGTTTCCTCTTCAGAGTCAGAGCCAATGTATGTGAAGAAAGTTTAGGGTCCACAGGATTTGCAGGTATAGCTGTTTGAAAAGAGTCATAATCAAATAAGGCCTTGAGGAAAGGGCCAAGCCTACTCTTACTAACTGCTCTGTTTCCCATCCTTATCATTTGCATGGACTACACATCCAGAATAATCACAAGCAACATTCTCACAACCATATCAGAGTTGCTCTGAAACTGGTCCTCTCACTGTCACTGCATTTAACTGTGCTATTTGTTGGTTTTGCTACATCTTTCCTCTTTGATTTTGATCTACTATAGGATACCTTACAGTTGGGATACCCCTCTCTGTCCTATGCTTACACTATAACTCATAAGCTGGGCCCTGTCTATGGCCCTCTTTGTCACAATAAGTGCACTTCAATTCTCCTCTAAAATCTGATTGCCATGTTTATCTAGGCTGTGATCTGAACTGTCTATTTGATCCTCTAGCTTGAGCAGGGAAGACTTGATTAGATGAAGTTTCTTCCTGCTTCTGCTACTTCGAGGGGAACTCTTCCTCTGAAATTTGGGTTATACCAGCAATTGGTTGCTAAATGTCCTTCCTTTGAGCATATCTGACACACTGGTCTTGTCATTTGTTAATACTGAGGCATACTTCAATGCTTTAAGCCTCTTTAACAGTTGTTCATCATCCAATCCTTTCTTCTTCTTTTTGCCCTTATCTTTGGCCTTAGAAGATTTCTTCTTCTTTTTCCTTTTCTGGCTAGTTGATTCATCATCTGAATCTAAGTCACTATTATATTCTGAAGTATCATCAGAGCTCTCTGAGTCTGTGTCTCCATCAGAGTCAGAGTCCAGGTCTGAATCAGACCTCTTTTTCTTTTTCTTCTTTTTGGTAACACCCAACCTCTTTTCCACTCTTCCTGCTGCTTACACCAAAGCATCAAAACCTGCAACAATGTCTACATTAGCCACTGCTGATCTGATTGTCTTCCTTAATCCATTCAGGAAATAGGAAGCTAGCATTTCATTGGAAAGCCTATCTGCTCCTTCCAATCTTCTCTAGAGAGAACCCTGAACTTCTGAGCATAGTCCTCTACTAGCATTTCTTTTTGTTGAAGATCTTTAATTTTATTTATGATATCATTGGCTGTTTTCTCCCTTCTGAACCTGGCAAGAAAACTATCTCTCAAAGCATCAAAGTTTCCAAAATGTCCCAAACCATGGCTAAACCAATCCATTGCTGAGCCTTCTAAGGTAGCAACAAGCTGCCTCTTCTTCACCTCTCCCCCATAAAGTGTGTCATAGCCACTAGCCTCCCACCTTGTTTGGAATTGGGCTACATGGCAGTCAGGGTCCTCCTTGGGTTTTCCCTTGAACTTTGCTGATCTCACCTTTGGGTTCTGTGCTGGTGGATTTTGAGGATTCATTGCTGCCCCTCTAACTGGCCTCCTTGCTAAGACTGGTAATGGTTGAAACTGCAACCTTCTCCTACTACTTCCCCTGATAACTCTGTTCAACAAGGTTCCTCCAAGAAATGTCTTGAAAGTGCTTGAGAATACTGGTGGATTTTGAGCATCCCCAACACTTCCTGCTTCTGTATTGGCATTTGAATCACTTTAAAATTGGAATGCCTGAATCAGATTCAGATTGTACTGAACCTATCGGAATCCCTTCTCTTGGAGCAGCATCCACAAACTGATCATGTGGGTGCTTCTTCCTCATCATCAATATATTCTCCTTCTTGATCCAATGTTTCCTCCTCTACATCTTCTTCCAAAACAGTTTCCAATGGTCCACTTGTCCATGGAGGAACTTCATAATCTGAATCATAATCATCACCTTCTTCATCATCATTCCTGCTTGTTAAAGCAGCGTTAGCGTCTCTGGCCCTTAACCTTGTATAATATCGTCTTGAATTCCCCGAATTATCTTCAGACATCCAAGGCTAGCGGTCCTCTGAATATGTCATATCCTCCCAGAACTCAGGGCATTCGAACTCGCAGGATCGCCAGTGTGTACATGGCCTCTAAAAGGTTCTGTACAAGACATTAACAAACAATACTCACTCAACACCATTCAGAGCACAGACTTTGATTTATCACGACAGCATAATGATTGCACAAACATCAAGAAAGACATGATAAATGCTGAACAAGACATAGCAGAACTTCTCCTTCATTCATTAGCGATCAGAATTAACGCCCTTCCCTAGATGCAACTGTCAGGGAATAAGTTCAGATCCCAAAAGGTACATCCACACATAACTAACCCCCAAGCCCTTTGACTAAGGTCTAAGAATTACATAAGAAAGCCCTAACATTGTTGGTGGCTAACTAGCATCTGATCCATTTCTTGTGTCTTGGCACTGATAACCTCATTGAGGTCTCTCAACTTCTTCTTTGCATGTGCCTTGTTTAGCTATTCTCGTTCTGTCTAGAGGTTAACCACTTTATGTTCCGAGGTAGCAAGTGCTTCCTTAAGTTCGTTGATTTGTTGTATGTATACCCTTCTTCTTTAGCTTGGAATGTGGCGTTTTCATCCCTTAGCTGTTGTGTGTGTTGTACCTCCTTATCTTTGGTGTGCGCCACCTCCTTCTAGAGCTGTTCCTTTGCTTAATCAACTTGCTCTTTGAGCTCTTCATTTTCCTTGGCTTTTCAGATTATGGTCTTGCTTAATAGTTGATTGTGCCCTTTAATGGTTTACATACTTGCTTCCTATTCTTCGACGGTCTTTAATCTTTTAATAATGACCTCTTTTTGTGTGGCATCAGCTAATTAATCCTTGAGAGCTTGTACCTGGTCAGTTGTGTCTTGGATCTGCTTCCATAACTTCCATAACTCTACATTTCTGTTATTGAACATATGAGTGGTCAATAGGTGACAATGCCATACCCTTTTTTCCTATGACCATATATTCGAACTTGTTGAGGCTGAGCTGTATGATTCATGAAATTGGTGCTGTAATAGCTTATCCAATCCTTCCATGCTCTCTTTGAGGAAACTACGTGCATCCCCATATAGTCTAAGAAAGATCTTGGTGCCTTGGACGTTTTCGGAGTCTAGTCTCCTTCTCTTACTTGGGCTGGGACCTTCTTTGATCCTTTTGTGCTTGTTAGCCTCTGGTTCTTGTTCTTCTCGAGCAGCTTTTGGATGTTGTGATGAGGCTTCTTTGTCCTCATGTGTTACAATATCCCTTGTAGCAATTGTTGTTCTTCATGTTCTTGTTGGGGCACACCTATTTGACCTAAGGTTGGCAGATCTGACTGGATCATGTAGAGGGGAAAGGTTTTTGAAAACCAAGGTGGCCGGGCTGGAAGGTGGTGTTGGGAGTACTGACTCTAGAACCACGGATTTGAGGATAATTTTTCTGTGAAGCTTATGCTTTCAATTCCCAATTGGGGGTAAAGGGTGATGGTTATTGTTAGCCGTAGGCTAGCCTGAGAGCTACAGGCCAGCATCGTAGCTTCCAAATAGCTGCATGTCAGCACCATCAACAACTGTCAAGGCCTGTCTACTTTATTATAGGAAACGACGCTTCTTTAAACACTGAGCTGGTGCATCTTATCATCACAGTATTGACAGATACTACAAGTAGGCACTATAAATGGATGAGTCCTAAGCCTTGCAAAAGGCTGGCTGTCGATTATATCACTTCCTGTTTTGGATAAAAATAAAGGAAGACCATTCTTTTTTGTTATCTCTCTCTCTTGTACATTCATCTTTCTGTTACATCTATGTGTATTTTAGTTCTGTTTTTCATACGCTATGATTGTTAGAGCTAAGGTATCATGTTTTTAACGCTATTTATTAAGTGGTCAGCCGCACGGAAGTGTTCAATGATATGTGTGTTGTGTTTGTTTGTTTTGCATTAGATCCATATTTATCTGGTGTATGCTGCATGCATAACCAGTGAACCTCAGTAGGTTGCAGTGGGAATAAGCGGTCATATTCCCGCCTCAATAGTTACCTTCAATGGTGTTTGGTGTTCTGCCATCACTACCTGATATGAAGCAGTGTTTGGTAGGCCCGAAAAAAAGCAAGGAAAAGTCCATGCAGGACAAATTGACAACTTATGAGCATCTTCTCATTGAATTCTCATTAGCCTTAACTCATCAGCCTTAATGAGTTATGTAAAAAAGTGATTAAGGATTAATTTAAGATTAATCCTTTCATTAATCTTTCCCTCTTTTACACTAATCAAGGACTCTAATTAACCATTAATCCCTAATTAATTCACACAATTGAGCACATCATTGGATAGAGCAAGGTGGGAATGCTAATCTTTGTGCATCAACAATTGTGTAAATTAATCTAAATTAGGAGATTAATTAGACTCTTAATTATAGTCTCCTCTTTTAAGGTAAAATTAAGCAAAGAGAGTCAAATTTCTCTAATTGATCAAAGAATTGATGTGATTAGGTGTTTTGATGCATCTAAATGCTCTCAAAACACTCAAAAACCCCAACTTCGACTACTCATATGATCCATTTAGACCCCAATTAACACATTTTCTATTTCTTGGCCTCTTAAATAAAATTAATCATGCTTAATGACAAAAACCAGTCCATTAAGAGAAATTAGTCAAATTCAAGGGTTTTTTATGGTTTTAAGAAATTTTTTGAAAGATTAAGCCTCGGAGGGGCGGGGGTCTCACAAGGTTGGCACTGATCCGGACCACCTTGTGATCATTTTCAGTTCCAAGGTTCATTTCCATCAATTCATCCTCTTTGACCCTCTTGGAGTGTGTGAGATCTTTGTTAAAAGCTTTTTCTGTTGCAATGTAGGCTCGGAGTAGTGCCTTCCTCAGCCAGAGCCTCATAAAAATCTTCTGCTTTCTCCAGATTGTGTTCTTTCATCCGTGGAGCGAACTGTTCCTTGGGAACCTTATCCTTGTGTGGACTGCTTGGTCAATACCTGTCCATTATCCGGACTACATCAACCTCAAACAGGCTGATCAAATTAGCATTCTGCTGGAGATACTCCTCCTCCTCATCGAGGTCTAGCCCTTCTAGCATGTTGACTCCTTTGGCTATTTCCGACCGGTCTGGTTTCTCCACCACCTTCCACTTGTTGGTGATAGAGATCTTTATTTTCTTCTTTCCATGCTGGATGGCAATCATATTCGCATCCCAATCTTTCTTGATCCATGCTTGGCAGAGCGAGAGTCTGCCAAGTAACATTGGATAAGCGCCTTTGATATCTTTCATCTGGAGCACCACAACTGCTATATCTGGAACACTATATCTGGATACCTCTAGTGTGAGTTCCCGAATCAATCCGAGTGGCTGCACTCGCCTGATTTTGACAACGAATGGCGCAGACTCCCATCTGCTCAATTCAAGCATGTTGCATGTTGCATCTGACAAGATATTGAGTTCGAAACCGCCATCTAGCAGAACTTTTGCTATATCCACTCTGGCCAACTTGACTTGGATCACTGGGATGGCTTCATCATAAATGGGGTCTTCCCTTAGTGGGGTATCTACTCGGTATCTTCCCTTGGTGGGGTATCTACTCGGTATCTGCCTTTTCAATATTCAAGGTTTCCAGTGCGGCTGTAAGGGTGGCGTCTCCTCTCCCTAAGGTTTCAAGCGACCAATCAGCTCCTTGAAACTTGGTACCAATGTGAGTAATTGTTCTACTGACATGTGTATTGGTTTGCGCTTTCAGATCTTTCCACAGATCATACGACTGGTGTTCTACTTATGTGAGCCTTCGTGGGTAATCCACCCGCTTTTGTGCTTCTGCACATTCTTCCAGCCTTGGTGTCTCCTCACCTTTCATTGGCCATTGCATCTTGATTGGTGAGGCCACTTTGCCTTCTTTTCCTTTCGGGCTCATCTTTGAAAAGCTGGGTTGTGATTCCGGCCGACAGATTGGCCTTTGCTTTTTCGAGTGCTTTTTTCGAAGTGCCTCTTTGGCTTGTTGCTCCTCCACCCAAGAAAATACTTCCGTTCAGACTTTGTGTTGTTCCTACCAAGTGACTCTTTTTTGCTTCCCCTACTTATTCGAGATCAGTTCTTGTGCTGCCTCCAGAGCCTTGGTGATCATTTATGAAGGGTGTAAGGGGGGTCATTAAAAGGTTGACTTTTTTTATTCCCACTTACCTTTTTGGAAAAATGCCCATACCCTTTTCATTTTAAATTCAAAAATATTTTCCCCCAAAAAAAGAAAAATTCGTATTTTCCACTAGACACAAAAAAAATCAAAATTTAATTTTCCATGTGAAGTTCGGTTCACGGCGTAAAACACCAGTTCATGTAATAATAATAATTTTCCATGAAGTCCGATTCACAGCGTGAAAACCGTTTGGAGGCCCGTATCTCCTAAACCATATATCCGATGAAATTGCTCTAGGGCTCATCGAAAAGCTGACATCAAGCTCTACGACTTTGGACTCAGTCATCCGAAGGCAAAATAGATCATTTTGGCCTCCGACCAGCAGCTTCAAAATTTGACCCAGAAATCGAGGCAAAAAATTGTCCAAAAACCATGAAAATTGTAAAAAACTGCGCTAAAACGATGAGCCATATACAGGCTACTTTTTGAGGATCTAAATGACAAAATCATGGACGACTCAGGGAAACAGTTATAGTACTAAAAATTCTCAAAAAAAATATTCGTCTTGAGACAGTGATGGAAAATAGGTTTTAGGACCTCCTCTTCCATCTGGGAAGTTCCTAGCATACGCTTTTTCTGAAAAAATATCTCAAAGGTCAATTCACGTGCGTATAGCACCTAAGCTAATTAGGGCAAACGGACACCCGTTTGATCCAACGAAGAGTACACCAAGCCTTTTGAGGCTGTAACGGGCTGTGGAAAAGTATAAAAAGTAAATATACAAAAAAAAATTAAAAAAAAAACAAACTGTGATTGCTCATTAAGGAGCATTTAGGCACTTAAACATGGCCACGATAGAGGGATTTCCAGGGATTACACAAGCACTGAACCCAATGGCTGACATCTTCAAGCTATTGAGATCTATGCCACAAATTCACCTCCCAATGCCATTGGCCATGCCTATAACAACAAGCGTGTCATCGGTTTTTACACCCCCTGTGACTTCGATCCCACTGAGCTTTGGTCCCTTGCCTAACATTCCCACAAAGCCTATAAGTACCAACCCTTTCCTCGATGCCCACACCTTGGACATACTGACTAGTCTAGGAAGGGGGTGGCCCAAGGACTCACTGAGTCTTTTCCAACAAGAGCACTCACATACGGCCTCAATGATTCATACAAAAATATGGCCATACAAATTTCCAAAATTATAGGCAAATATGATGGAACAACAGACCTTGTTCAATTCATTCAAGTGTTTGAACAGAGATGTGAAGTCTTTGGAAATGAAAGATCCATGTTCCCTCAGCACAACGAATTCTGGGGTGCTAGCAGCAGAAGTAGCACTTCTTGTGCGCGGGGCATGGGTTAGCCAACCGCCCAACCACTGTAGTGATGGGATCCATTTAGGCATTTGGTTAGATGTTATCCCGGGTACCAAGGAAAAGAGTTCCCAGGCTCCCTAGTCGGTGCTTCATGCAAACTTCAAGATAGTCACACCACTTACACACCCAATATGAAATTGCCTTTTTCCACAGATTCAGCTGTCTTTAAAACAATCTTGTAATGAAACCATAGTATCACTGATCATAATCCTCCAAAATATCCGGTTGAATTCTAATTTCCAATCATTCCTTCATCGATGTACCTATGCCATCATTGGCAACCAGAACACTCACCACATGTCCACTCAGGGGCCTTTTCAATAGTTCCTAGCTCATAGTACCCGAAAATATATTTACTTATAAAAATCCAGATGGACTCTCCATTGAAGATCAGCAAGATCAACCAACACGTCCATATAAAGGAGCCATTGGACTCATCTGTTGAGGATCAGCAAGGTCAATCAACCAGATCCATGCCCGAGTTCAGAAAACAACTCTAACTCCTTGTTCCATTATCTTCCTTGATGCACACGTGGGTATCTTCAGTGACCCAGAGCCCGAGCACCGTATGGTCAGCATCCTCTAGGATTCTTCACAGGTCACCTAGCGCTTCACTCATAGGCCGCTTCCTTGGTTCCTCATCCACTGTACCGAAAGCTCACCATTTAAATCAAACCGAGGCTGGTCAAGACCTCGGCCGACCTTGCTACGCGAGACGTCCTCCGTTGACTCTCCATCAGCTGTTGCAACTTTATCAGCTAGGTCTCCACGACCTCATTCACAAGAGGGTCAAAATGCTTCCCCCACCAGCATTCTTGACATAAAACAGTCATTTAAAAACAGGTCATAAATACAGTTTCTATAATGAACTCTCGTCTTTCCACATTGACATCTTTTCTCATTTATCCTCATATCAGATCTCATCCACTCGCATCTACCCATATCCACATCTCATCACATCATATTCATTCACATCACATATCACATCTATCCCAATTTACATCACATCTCGATTCACATGACATCACATCTATTCACGTCCATCACATTCATTTACATCACATCCATTTACATCCATCACATTCATTTACATCACACTCATTTACATCACATCCATTTACATCCATCACATTCATTTACATCACATCCATTTACATCCATCACACACATTCATTCAAATCCATCACATTCACTCATTCATATCCATCACATTCATTCTCATAACCATCCCATCACATACATTCTATCCACATTATATCACATCACTTCTATCCACATCATATCTCATTCATACACATCTCATCTGATTCATCCACATCCATCCAATCGTTCATATGTACGACTACCCACATCTATCCATACATTCATATCTATCACTTCACATCCACATATATTCATATCTATCACTTCACATCCACATATATTCATGTCACATCACATCTCTTTACATCACATCACATTCTTTCACATACACATCCACATCCATTCTTTCACATACATCCACATCCATTCTTTCACATACTCATCCACATCCATTCTTCACATACACATCCACATCCATTCTTCACATACACATTCACATCCATTCTTCACATACACATACACATCTATCTGATTCACATGACATCTCATCACTTCTATTCACATTACATCTCATCACATCTATTCACATCACATCCCATCCATCCATTTATTCACATCTATTTGATTCACATAACATCTCATCACTTCTATTCACATTACATCTCATCACATCTATTCACATCACATCCCATCCATCCATCCATTCACATCTATATGATTCACATGACATCTCATCACTTCTATTCACATTACATCTCATCACATCTATTCACATCACATCACATCCCATCCATCCATTCATTCACATCTATCTGATTCACATGACATCTCATCACTTCTATTCACATTACATCTCATCACATCTATTCACATCACATTCCATCCATCCATTCTGTAAGATTCCTCCCCAGCCTCTCAAGATGTCCAACATCTTCCCCTGTAATCAAATCCCTCTTTAGAAATATAAAAGATCTTGTTTCTACCAGTTTTGGCCTAGAGAGAGAAAATCTTCTAGAGAGTGGCAATTTAGTTTTTAAATATTATTGGATAGAAAAATACCTCATCTTATTAAAATAAATTCCCCTGAAATAGAAGTTCAAAAAGATTTTCAGAAGGTGCATTATAAATTAAGTATAATCTGTTCAAGAGGCATTATCCTGGGGGTGAAGATTTTTTTCAAAATTTTAAATTGAGGTTCCTATGGACCAATAAGATTCATCCAAATGTAGGGAGGAGATAAATAGAAGAATAAAAGAGAAATCCCTCAAAAATGAGTTAATACTCACATAAGATGAAGAGTTGACTAAGGACAAGGTTAATAGTTAAAAAAGAGAGATATTTAGGTGAAATGATGCATTTTTGATACCTCAGTATGGGGGAATTCTCCTCATGAAGGAGGTGCCTATTTCACATGCTTGAATGAGTTTTAAACTCCTAGATAATGAGATATTTTTATCTCTTCTCTCTCCTGTTTCAACTAGATCCAAAAAGTGAGCAAAACTGACCAAAAAATGGTCAAAAATTGACCAAACTGATCTGGAAAATTCTAGAATCAGTTGGCTTGGTTAAAAGCTCACTTTTTCCTATAAATAAAAGCCTTCCCCTTTGTTGAAACTCAATAGTGTTTTGCACTGTTACCCTGCCTCTCCCAAGTGCCAAAAACAGTGAATTTTACTCATAATTCATTAGTTTTTGACCTTCCCTCTTCCAAAAGATTGGTGGCCACTCTTGTTTCCAAACAAGATTAGAACCCTCAAACCATCAAGCCAAAGGAAAGCTCTCAAATTCCTTAGTAAGTTGGAGATTCTTCTCTTTTCCATTCATTTTATGGTTTTTTATGATTTTTATCTTCTCTAAAATCAAATGATGAGGCATTCCCCTTTCTTCTTTAGTAAATCCAACCATTCTTTATCCTAGATGTTTGATTATTGGATAAAATCAAGTTTTTTTATAATGTTTCTCTTAAATAAGTAGAAAATGTTTACATTAGAATGAATTAAATACTCTTGGTGAAATTCTAATTAATTTTAGTAAGTTAAAAATTGAAAAATGGTCAGCCATACAAAGGAGGTTATGGCAAAATTTTTTGAAAAATTATGAAATAAATTTCATCTTTTATTAATCAAAAAGAGTAATCCCCATCGTTAGAGTATTCTAAAAGTGTCATTTTCATTCATGGATAAAAAGATGCATATTGATTAATTTTTATAAAAGAATGATTTTCAATAGAGTTAAATTCTATGAAAGATACTTATTGATAATTTTTTTATTATGAAAGTGTTACTTTCTTCATTATGGATTTTTATGCATAAAATAATGCATAAAAGTATTATTTTTTATTACAAAAGAGTTACTTTCATCATATTGATTTTTATGCATAAAAGTATGCATAAAAAAATAATTTTTAATTATAAAAGTGTTACTTTTATCATTATTGATTTCTATGCATAAAAGTATGCATAAAAGAATATTTTTTTATTATAAAAGTGTCACTTTTATAATTATTGATTTCTATGCATAAAAGTATGCATAAAAGAATATTTTTTTATTATAAAAGTGTTACTTTTATCATTATTGATTTCTATGCATAAAAGTATGCATAAAAGAATATTTTTTTATTATTATAAAAGTGTTACTTTTATCATTATTGATTTCTATGCATAAAAGTATGCATAAAAGAATTTTTTTTATTATAAAGGTGTTACTTTTATCATTATTGATTTCTATACATAAAAGTATGCATAAAAGAATATTTTTATTATAAAAGTGTTACTTTTATCATAAATGATTTTTATGCATAAACATATGCATAAAAAAATATTTTTTTATATTAAAAGTGTGATTTTCATCATAAATAATTTTTATGCATAAATGGGTGCATAAAAGATATTTTTTTATATTAAAAGTGTGATTTTCATCATAAATGATTTTTATGCATAAATGGGTGCATAAAAGATATTTTTTATATATTAAAAGTGTGATTTTCATCATAAATGATTTTTATGCATAAACATATGCATAAAAGATATTTTTTAATTTATTAAAAGTGTGATTTTCATCATAAATGATTTTTATGCATAAATTGGTGCATAAAAGATAATTTTTTATATTAAAAGTGTGATTTTCATCATAAATGATTTTTATGCCATAAACATATGTATAAAAGATATTTTTTTTATTTAAAGTGTGATTTTCATCATAAATGATTTTTATGCATAAATGGATGCATAAAAGAAATTCTTTTATATTAAAAGAGTGATTTTCATCATAAATGATTTTTATGTGATGATAAAAGTGTGACTTCATCAGAATTGGATTTTATGCATAATAAGATGCATATAGAATCTTTATAATTAAAAAAGGGTTCTCCTTAATCCTCTGTTTAATTTTTACAAAAATAGGAAAAATGAATAAGTAGATAATCTGTGAGAAGAAATGCTACCGTTTCATATTCACTAAGATAGTAATGAGAAAATTCAATTAAACTGTCGAAGTCAAAGATCGAGATAAATGATTATTTTATTCCTCCTAAGAAATTCATGTTTTAGAAATCTGTAAGCAAATATTTGTCGAACGAAATTTAGAAAAAGAGAAATTGAAATAGTACCTTTTGAGAAAGATAGTTTAGGAAGAACCTTTCCAGACCCAAACTCTGACTCAGACTATTGACCAAGACCTAATTTCTTCGTCAATTTCAATCAATGACGATGTGCCCAGTTCAGGAAAAAGGTACTCAAATCCCCCACCGAATCTGAAACTAAGTTAAGACTTTTGATTTTCATCTGAGGATCAAGTTAACAGAATTCGAGGAATTCTGTTTGGAGTTCAGACTTGGATCTAGAAGTATTGGGATACGGATTCATGGTTTTCAAACAAAATCTAAACTGAAAACTTGTATAAAAACCATATTTTCTTAAAGGATTGTCTTACGTCAGAATGCTGGAGGGAGCATTTGGCATATATGTTTATCTAAAGGACGTTCGGTTGCAACAGCTGGCGGGGAGTGCTCGAGGGACAGCTCACGTAGTAAAAACATGCCCAGGTCTTGACCAACCTAGGTATGGTGAAAAATGGTGCGCTTCCGGTACGATGGGCGAGGGCCGACAAAGCGGTCCCTGAAGTGCCAGGACACCTAAGGAGGATCCTGGAGGGTTCTGACCAAGCGATGCACGGGCTCGCGGTGCTTAGGACACCCATACATATGTCGAGGAAGATATATATGTATGTTGACGAGGTGATTATTGTGATCTGTTTACTGGATCTCATTGCTGACCAGCTGGTCCCAACGGAGAGTCCAGGGTGGTAGTCTTTTTGTGAACAAGGGATTGAATGGAAATTTTGAAATATGAAATCTGTGATCATATCTATTTTGTCAATGGATTATTTTTTATATTAAAGTTTTAAAGAGGAGTGTGTGCGTATCTGTTTTCTAAAGCTAAAGTTAAGAAAGGCATTTCAATTATGGGTGAATGAGTACTTGTTTGGTTCCACCGATTCCAGTGGTAGGGTGGTGGCTAACCCATGGGCCGGATGGGGCTAGGCTGGAATCAGTGGAGTTTTAATAATCAAACTGAAAAATCTTAGGATTATGCTAGGATTCGAGTAGCTAGTCAATTCCTTGATAAATTTCTCAAATGAGTGGATCAACGGCTATGCCTGATCTTGATTAGGAAAAAAGCGTCGAATTTACTCAGATGATCAAATTATATCAGTGATAGTTTCCTTCTATCTGGTTTATTTAGGTGAAGGACAGTTTAGAATTGATCTCGTTAGAAAAAAAAATGTTAAGAAAATTCAAAAAGGTGGAATCGCCCCCGCTTTCCGGGCATGGAAAATTTTCCCAGTTTCGGTTTTCGGAGTGACCACTAGCCTAGTCTCGTGCCCGGACATTCGTGGGCGAGGCCCCGAGTGAGAAACCGTGCCCCGCGCATGAGGGGGCTACTTCCGGGAGTCTGGTGCGCGGAGGGGGTAGAGGGATCTCACACACTCATTCACATCTATCTGATTCACATGACATCTCATCGCATCTATTCACATTACATCTTATCACATCTCTTTACATCACATCCTATCCATCCATTCATTCACATCTATCTGATTCACATGACATCTCATCACATCCATTCATATTACATCTCATCACATCTATTCACATTACATCCCATCCATCCCTTCATTCACATCTATCTAATTCACATGACATCTCATCACATCTATTCACATTATATCTCATCACATCTATTCACATCACGTCTCATTTCTATGCAAGTTTTCAGTTTGATTTTCTTTTGAATACAAGGAGTATTTCTTGAATCAGTATCCCCAAAACTTCTTGATCGAAATTCTGAATTTCATACCAGAATTCCTCGAATTCTATAACCTTGATCCACAGATCAATTTGAAGGGTCTCAAACTTAGTTTCAGATTTTGCGGGGGTTTTGAGTGTATTTTTCTAAACTGGTCACACCTTCTTTCCTCGAAACTGATGAAAGAGTTTGGTCTTGGTCATAGTCTGATTCAAGGTTCGAGTCGGATAAGATTTTTCCTGAACTATCTTTCTCAAAAAGGTTTGATAATTCAGTTACTATTTTACTGAATTTCTTTCTTTGAATATTCACTTAACTGATTTCTAAATTAGTTACGAATTCCAATGAGGAATAAATTAATCATTTATCTGAATATTTCGATGTCGATAGATTTCTTGAATTTTCTTTTTACAATCCGTGTGAATATAAAACGATAGAAATTTCTCTCTTAGAGTATTTAATTATTCATTTATCAAATACTCATAGAATTTTAACATGGAATTTAAGAGAATTCTAATTTTGATATAAAAATTCTTTATGCATCTATTTATGCATAAAAATCAACGTCAATGGGAATAACACTTTTATTAAAAAAATCCTTTTATACATAAAATCAAATTTAATAGGAATAACACTTTTAAAATAAAAAAAATTTATAATTTAAAAAAAATCCTTCATGCATCTTTCTATGCATAGAAATCACATTTAATAAGAATAAAACTTTTGTAATAAAAAAAATTCCTTCAAGCATCTTTCTATGCATAAAAATCAAATTTAATAAGAAAAACACTTTTGTAATTAAAAAATTGCATCTTTCTATGCATAGAAATCAAATTTATTAAGAATAACACTTTTATAATAAAAAATTTCTTTATGCATCTTTCTATGCAATAGAAATCAAATTTAATAAGAATAATACTTTTATAATAATAAAAAGCTCCTTTATGCATCTTTCTATGCATAAAAATCAAATTTAATAAGAATAACACTTTTGTAATAAAAAAATTCTTTTATGCATAAAAATCAATTTTAATAAGAATAACACTTTTGTAATTAAAAAATTTTTGTTTATGCATCTTTCTATGTATAAAAATCAATTTTAATAAAAATAACACTTTTGTAATAAAACAAATTCCTTTATGCATCTTTCTATGCATAGAAATTAAATTTAATAAGGATAACACTTTTATAATAATTTTGAGACCTCCTCTTCCATCATCTGGGATGCTAATAGCATGCACTTTTTCTAGAAAAGTACGCTCACATGCACTTTTGAGACCTCAGCTTCCATCTGGGACACTAGTGGCATGCAGTTTTTAGAAAAATATATCTAAGAGGTCGTTCACGTGTGCTTACTGCCTAAGCAAATTAAGGCAAACGAACCCTTGTTTGACCTAGAGAAAGATGCACCAGGCCTCCTGAGGGTGTAATGGGCTATCTTTTGAGGCTGTAATGGGCTATAAGAAAACCTTTTAAAAAATTAAAAAACATGTATGCTTGCTCATTAAGGAGCAATTGGCAATGTCAAGATATGGCAACGATAAACGGACCAAATGGACCACCACCCTCATTGAACCCAATGGCTGAAATCTTTGAGTCCTTAAGATCCATGCCCCAAATGCAACTCCCAATACCATTTGCCATGTCGACAACAAGCGTGTCATCGGGTTTTACATTCCCTGTCACATCACATCAATCCCTCTGGGATTTGGTCCCTTGCCTAGCATTACCACAAGTGCTAACCCTTTAGAAGTGTTCAGTACCAACCCTTTGCAACCCTTAAATGCCCAAACCTTGGACATATTGACTAATCTAGGAAGGGGGGTTGCCCAAGGACTACATGAGGTCCTAATCACATTAGCACCCACACTTGGCCTCAATGACTCATCCAAAAACACAGCCGTAAACCATGGGCAAGTATGATGGATGAGCCTTCTAAACCCAAGAAAAACAAGGGCCAACAAACTATTGAAACCAAGGTTGAAATAAAGGACAAGGGAAAGGACCTAACCCCAGAAGAGCCAAAAACTACACATGATGCGGAAGCATCCACCTCAAAGGCTACCCCTGAAACCACAAAATCCACATGTGTGACACATTATACAAAATCCCGAAAGAAAGTTCATTCTCATCACATGGGAAAACATAATGAAAACCTGATGATCCAAAGAAATTCAGAAGATGCAACAAGTTCTAGTACGTCACTTAGTGAGGACGAAACAAGTTCTGACTCGTCACTCAGTACACCTCACAAGCCAATCAAGAAACTAGAACTCACCCAACCACCCCATATTGAAAATCATGATCACATGACATACAAGGAATGCAAAAAGCAAGTTCAGGAGAGCATGCTTAGCATTGTTGACTGTCATAAAATATCACTCGTTGTGATTGAACCTCATAATGTCAAACGTAAAAAAGCAACCAAAAAACCGAAATGGAAATTGAAACTGAATCGGATACGGGAACATCCATGGTTCCACTTGAAGATTCTATCATGGTCTGGTTAGATTTCCCTATGGGTAATGTGAGACCCCTTTGTCCCCTCTGCGCACTGGATTCTCGATTGCTAGCAGCGAAAGCACCTTCCTCTTGCGCACGGCAGGGTTTCCCACCGGATTCCCGATTGCCAGCGAAAGCACCTTCCTCTTACGCATGGCAAGGTTTCCCACTTGGGGCCTTGCCCTCGAATGTCCAGACACGAGACTAATCTGGTGGTTATTCCGAAACCGAAACCAGGAAAATTTTCCTTGTCCGAAAAATGGAGACGATTCCACCTTTTTGATTTTCTTAACGAATTTTGTAAAACGGGGTCAAGAGACTAAACTATCCTTCACCTGATTAAACCAGATAGAAGGAAAACTATCACTGACTTAGGTTGAAGAAATCAATGCCTTTTTCCTAACCGAAATCAGGCACAGCCGTTGATCTAATCATTTGAGGAAATCAACGCCTTTTTCCTAACCGAAGTCACGCACGGCCATTGATCTACTCATTTGAGAAATTCTTTAGGTTTTTATTTAACTACTAGAATTCTAAGTGTATTCCTATTATTTCAATTTAATTACTAAAACTCCATTGATTCTAGCCGGCCCATGGGTCAACCACCACTGGAATCAGTAGAACCAAACAATTACTCACCCACCCATAATTGAATGCCTTTCTTAACTTTTGCTTTCGAATACAGATACGCACACACTCCACTTTAAAACTTGAACATATAAAATAATCCATTGACAAACAGTTATTAGTTACAGATGTAATAGCTCAAAAATTCCATCTAGTCCCTTGTTTCTCAAAAAACAGTATCACTCTAGACTCTCCGTTGAGACCAACTGGTCAGCAAACGAGATCCAGTAAACAGATTACAATAACCATTTTGTCCATCATACATATCTTCCACGACATATGCATGGGTGTCATACGCACTGCAAGCCCGTGCATCGCCTCATTAGAACCCTCCAGGATCCTCCTTAGGTGTCCTGGCACTTCACTCAGGGACCGCTTTGTTGGCCCTCGCCCATTGTACCGGAAGCGCACCATTTTTCAACCATATCGAGGCTAGTCAAGACCTGGGCAGGCTTTGCCGCGTGAGCTGTCCTTTGAACACTCCCCCACCAGCTGTTTGCAACCGAACTTCCCTTAGAAAAACATACACCAAATGCTCCCTCCAGCATTCTGGCGTAAGACAATCCTTTAAGAAAATAGGGTTTCTATGCAAGTTTTCAGTTTGATTTTCTTTTGAATACAAGGAGTATTTCTTGAATCAGTATCCCCAAAACTTCTTGATCAAAATTTTGAATTTCATACCAGAATTTCTCAAATTCTATAACCTTGATCTACAGATCAATTCGAAGGGTCTCAAACTAAGTTTCAGATTTGGCAAGAGTTTTGAGTGTATTTTTCTAAACTGGTCACATCTTCTTTTCTCAAAACTAGAGAAAAAGTTTGGTCTTGGTCATAGTGTCTGATTCAAGGTCACTATCTTTCTCGAAAAGGTTTGATAATTCCGCTATTTTACTGAATTTCTTTCTTTGAATATTCACTTAACTGATTTCTAAATTAGTTACGAATTCCAATAAAGAATAAATTAATCATTTATCTGAATATTTCGATCTCCATAGATTTTCTGAATTTTATTTTTACAATCCGTGTGAATATAAAACGATAGAAATTTCTCTCTTAGAGTATTTAATTATTCATTTATCAAATACTCATAGAATTTAAGAGAATTCTAATTTTGATATAACAATTCTTTATGCATCTATTTATGCATAAAAATCAACTTCAATGGGAATAACACTTTTGTAAAACAAAATCCTTTTATGCATAAAATCAAAATTTAATAGGAATAACACTTTTAAAATAAAAAGAATTTCTTTATGCATCTATTTATGCATAAAAATTAATTTTTATAAGAATAACGCTTTTATATTTAAAAAAAATCCTTTATGCATCTTTCTATGCATAAAAATCAATTTTAATAAGAATAACACTTTTGTAATTTAAAAAAAATCCTTTATGCATCTTTCTATGCATAGAAATCAAATTTAATAAGAATAACACTTTTGTAATAAAAAATTACTTTATGCATCTTTCTATGCATAAAAATCAAATTTAATAAGAATAACACTTTTGTAATAAAAAAAATTCCTTTGTGCATCTTTCTAATCATAAAAATTAAATTTAATAAGAATAACACTTTTGTAATTTAAAAAAATTTCTTTATGCATCTTTTTATGCATAGAAATCAAATTTAATAAGAATAACACTTTTGTAATAACAAAATTTCCTTTATGCATCTTTCTATGCATAGAAATCAAATTTAATAAGAATAACACTTTTGTAATTAAAAATTTTCCTTTATGCACCTTTATATACATAGAAATCAATTTTAATAAAAATAACACTTTTATTATTTAAAATAATTCTTTTATGCATCTTTCTATGCATAGAAACCAAATTTAATAAGAATAACACTTTTGTAATTAAAAAAATTTCCTTTATGCATCTTCTATGCATAGAAATCAATTTTAATAAGAATAACACTTTTATAATTTAAAAAAATTTCTTTTATGCATCTTTCTATGCATAGAAATCAAATTTAATAATTAATATCAGTGATATACATGCATATTCATAGGTGAATATGTACATGGAGTAATTAGAATATTTCTTTTAGATGCAAAAATGGTGGGAATTACTCTTTTGGAATAACATAAAAACAAACTTTCTTTTTCACAAAATTCTAGAAAATTTTGCCATAACCTCCTTTGTATGGCTGACCATTTCTCATTTTTATAATTCTTCACATAACTTGATTAACCCAATTAAGAATTATAGAACTCTAATCTACACAATTTTCTAAATTCTAGAGAGTAAACAATAAGAAGAGTTTAATTAATCACTGAGTTAATCTTTCTAGGATTAAGAAAGGTTGGAATGTAATGAAGAGAAGTGGGTGGCATTTTCATCAAAGGCATAGCATTTGAATTTGATTCAATCATTTACAAAACATAAAAATCAAGAAAACCATAGATTTTTCATTAAATTTCATGAACAGAGGAAGAAAATTAGCTTACATGGAGCTTGTAAGCTCTCCTTTGGCTTGAGGGATTGAGGGTTCTACTCTTGTTTGAAGCAAGAGTGGCCACCAATTCACTTTGGAGAGGATTATGCCAAAAACAATTGAATTATTAAAAAATTCAATGTAGATGGCTTAGGACAGGAGAGTAATAGTGCATAAACACCATTAAGCTTTTACAAAGGGGGAGGCTTCTATTTATAGGAAAAAGTGAGCCTCTAACCAAGCAAACTTATTCTAGAATTTTCCAGATTAGTTTGGTCAATTTTTTACCATTATTGGGTTAGTTCAGCTTACTTTTTAGATCTAGTTTTGAAACAGGAGAGAGGAGAGATGAAAATATCTCATTTTATTGATTAAAATTGGGGGTAATGATGAGAAAAAAGCGCCTACTTCATGAGGGGAGATGTGTCAAAATTCAATTTTTAATTCTTTTCTTTGGTCCTTAGTCCACTCTTCATCTTATGTGAGCATTTACTCATTTTTGGGGGGTTTTTCTTTTATTCTTCAATTTATCTCCTCCCTACATTTGGATTAATCTTATTGGTCCATAGAAACCTTAATTGGACCATAATCTAAAATTTTGAGAAAATCTTGGCCCTTAGGCAAGGTCTTTTGTGCACATTAATTTTTTTTTCTAATGCACCTTAGGAATTTCTTTTTAAACTTCTGTTTCGGGAAAATTTATTTTAATAAGAAGGGATATTTTTCCATCTAAATATATCTAAAAACTGAATTATCTCTCTCTAGAATATTTTCTCTCTCTAGGCCAAAACAGGTAGAAACAAGATCTTTTATTATTCTCAAAAGGGGATTGATTACAGGGGAAGAAACTGGACATCTTGAGGGGTTGGGGAAGAATAGGTAATGATGTTAAGCGCAAACACGCATTGATTAGGCCTTGAGCTAGTCATAGCATCATGACAATAGACACTTGGGTATCATCAGGACAACCTAAAATCATCCCTAAATACAATGGTCTTGCAAGCGGTGCCAATGGATAAAACATTCAAGTTCCAGGTTGCTTTAGCTATGCTACTCAAACAATCGGTGAAATTATGAATTTTACTTCGATATTACTTCATATCGCCTTGAGTATGATGTCATCTTGTGTGGAACTTGGGTACATGACTCGTGGTATTCAATTGGCAAATCCATGCAAACAATCACCTTGAACACTCCTGCAGGCATTGTGAAATTGCTCTTATAGGAGAAAGAGACCTTGGAGGAGCTGGAACTTCCAGCATATCTTACTCAAAATATCCCAAGATTTATGGTTAGATTTGAACTTTACCATAAAATCACCACACTCCAAGCACAGCTTTATCCACAACGAGAACACAATCTCATGACCCTCGAGTTATGGGATTTGTTAGGTTAACCCCAACACTAAAAGCTCATCGAGAGAAAATTCCATTCACAAAAGACATCAACATGCCATGTTTGGGGTACTTTGAACAAACAATGTATATAGAATCTAACCCTCTTACTTGCAAGTTTTTTGTGGTTGAGTATATGTTGGAGGCAAATTTGATCTTGGGGCATAAATGGACTATTGCTATACCCAAGCACCAATCAGAAGAACCAGAAGCTATACCTACCGCCTCGCCAACACTTGAGCCACAAATTCAAGAATCAATCCCCATGACTTATGAGCGCATAAAGGAAAAACTCACAATTCTCTTTTCACCCCTCTTGATGAGAAGCATGAGTGCAGAAGCTATGCAGCAGACATAAGAACCTATTCTCTCAAAAAGGGAAGTAGCCACAAGAACCTATTACTCGCAAGGTGGTAATACAAAAAAAAAAAAAAGACAACACAAGGGAGTCACACAAATGAAGAAAAATACACAACACAAGGGAGTCACATAAATAGACTACCTAAAAATGGTAGAATATCACAAGAAACTCCCAATGATATTCAATAGCCAAAACATTTTTGTTAAGCTTATAGTTTACTATTATTTTGGCTAAGTTAATGTAGCAGATGCTCCATGAGTACATATCCATACTCATGCACTGGAGGACATTGGCACCAAAGCCTCATCATCGAAAACTTTTCAGGTACATATCTAGATGGGGAGGCCATCGTCGACACAATCCTAGTTAATGGTACAACCCATCGCTTGGAATTTTCTTCAAATTGCAAACCTCTCCAAATGAAAACTAGAGTCTTCACAACACATTAATCTTTAATCCTTAGTGAATATGTCTATATTAGCCTCTCCAAATGAAAATTAGAGTCTTCACAACACATTAATCTCTAATCCTTAGTGAAGATGTCTATATTAGCATCACAAGTCAACGTAATTCTTTCATGCCTCACCAACAAGTGACTACTTCAACAAGTAGTAGCTTAATAAGAGTCTATTTGACTCATTTAATGTACTTCATCATCGAGTACTTAAATATACATAAAAGCATTAAAAATAAAAATAAAAATTAGAGTCTTCACAACACATTAATCTCTAATCCTTAGTGAAGATGTCTATATTAGCATCACAAGTCAACGTAATTCTTTCATGCCTCACCAACAAGTGACTACTTCAACAAGTAGTAGCTTAATAAGAGTCTATTTGACTCATTTAATGTACTTCATCATCGAGTACTTAAATATACATAAAAGCATTAAAAATACCTGAGAAGAAGCATTCAAGAATAGGTCCCACTCATTTAATGTACTTCATCATCGAGTACTTAAATATACATAAAAGCATTAAAAACACCTGAGAAGAAGCATTAAAAACACCTGAGAAGAAGCATTCAAGAATAGGTCCCACTCAACAACATTTGACAAGAATCCTGCCACACAAAGGGACATCATCGAAGGCCAAATTCTTCAAATGATGAATGTCGCTTTAATGAATCAGATGAGGAACGGAGAATCACAATCTCATTTTGATGATTTTGTCAATGTTCCTCCAGATCCTTCCTTCTCTTCTCCCCCATTTATTAACATCTCTTAGATTCCCCACTACTAACACCAATCACATGTAACTCTATTTGTGATTGCCAAAAACAAAGTGAGAAAAAAATATAACCCACATAAAAAAATGCTCACAAAAAATTAAAAATGCAATCACTCACAAAAGACCCCCACCACCCCCATCCCGTTAGGAATTCCCACTAATCTCTAACCTTTTCATTTGATGATGAGCCTTTCTTATTCCTACCGAAGGAACACGGACCATTGAACGTCACTCAACATTAAAAGACATCAATAGAGCATGTCAATTCTCCCCAACATAAAGGTCTTCAACACGATCACAAGGGCGCGATCAACATCAGGAAAGGGGGAATGTTAACCCATTTCTAGGGTTAACAAGAGTTACTTCTATTATCTTACATCAAGGAGTCAAGGTAGATACACCAAAAGGTCATACATTCAAGATATGAAGCAATGGTGTCCAAATCTATAACTTGGACAGGCGCCCGTAATGATCCGACGGTGGTAATTTTTGCTTCAAGAGTGTGTGGTAGCAAGTTAGGATAAATTCCCAAGTAATGTACTTCATGGATATATTATGAGAGTAGTCATTGTAATAGCATTAGGCCTCTTATGAGACTAAAGTGCCCGATCTACTAGTTTAAGTGAGTGTGAACACTTATGGCTATGTATATAAGTGAAAATCTCTCATAATACAAAGAACTCTCCCATTGTGCAATAGAGTCTTGCTCTTTCTAATCCTCTTGCTAATCTCTCTCTAATCCATGCTAGTGAGTGTGTATGAGTGAAGTGAGGTGAGAGGAGGGACGAGTATACTTAGTGCAATGCGGCGATGTGACAACGCTCACGGGAGGCGCAGTGGAATTGCTTCTCAAGGAGTTGTGGAGTTTGGAGACCTCAAGGGTTACAAGCTTGGCCAATGGAAAGATCCTCACACGAGCGACAAGCAGTTCACCAGGTAATCTTCTTGTTAGATGTGTTTCAAAGGGAGTTTGGGTGAGCCATAATAGCATTGAATATCTAGCGTTTGAGAATTTCTAGGCTTAGCAAGGCGGTATTGGATTTGATTCCTTAATATGCCAAGACTTTTCTATCACATCCTAGGCTCTTAACACCCTTCATCTACCCCTTCCAGATCTGTAACACCCATACAAGGAGAGTGCCAGTAAGGCACTTGATATATTGCTTCCCAAAGGTTGGGACACAAAGGTGGTTGAACATCAAGGGCACTTGATTAAATGTTTAATGGTCAAGGAGAAGACCATTGTGCAGTTTCACATAAGTAAGCAAAATCTCACAATGGTGTTCCCATACGAGATTTCTAGACTAGTTAGAACCAGCCCGCCTATGGTATCCCGTAGTAAATTATAATCATAACTAGTTGTCTAGTATCTATCATCATAACTAGTATTGTAAACCTCCATAAGTAAGATCTATGGTGGGCACTTGGATGGTGATCATTGTAAATAGTAACTAGAGCTAGTATTGATATCATAGAATCCATGGATATTTTGTTGAGGGAGTGTGTTGAAATAATTTACCAAAATATGACATAGGGGATATGGGCATATGGTTCAAAGGCTACCGTTGATTCCTCTAAATTACTTAGTGGTACAATATTGATGAAGATTGCTACTGCATTCTTTTCCTTCTTTGTTTTCGTCATGGATTTGTATAGCAACATGTAGTCTACTCCCATTATGGAGACAAGAGGTTCTTGATGAATGGATCCCAAGAGACTCAAAGAATAAATAACTATGAACCATGATAACCCTAATGCACAGTCACTGCACTTGATGCATTGCATAAGGATTTTAAAGAAAATCAAGTTACCTGGGATAATCCTAAACCCACTTTGAAATATGAAATTTCGGTCCAGACTATACTATGGAGAGTTAAGAAATTCTCAGAATGTGCAGTCATTATGTTTTTTATAGGGAAATGTCTTATGAAAATGATGTTGCTCAGTGGGTTAAGAATTTTCTCTATTGATGCTATGTCGATGGGGTTTATTATGCTACATGTGGCTTTTATGAAGTGGTATTCTAAGAACCAACATATAAGAAATATATGTAGAAAAGTTACCTCTATTTAATGGCTGTCAGATGGTGCATGTGCTTCCATGGACACCCACAAAGGACTATCATGTCCTCTTAAAGCTTCAATTCCCAGTATGGGTTGAGGTGGTTAATTTCTCGATAGGTCGATGCATTGCTAGGATTGTCTTAGAGAAAGGGCACTATCATACGCATGTTTATGCTTCCATAGTTTCTGGTCAAAGAGCTAGAATGTGGTTACAATTGCACCCTTGGTTAACAAATTCTCTTATATGTGGGGATTTTAATAACTCTCCGGTAAGAGATGTTACTACTCATGGCAATTCACTTATGATTTTAACTAAAAAAGTTGCTTGCACAATGCAATAAATCACAAGGATGCACTTGGTATTTGGATGGCCACCTACCCTAATAAGAAAGGAGTATACCTATCATCATGATGCTTATACAACTTACAAATCAAGTCTTGACAGATGGTATTTGTTGAATGAAACTCGAATTAATCCAGGTAGAATGTGGGTGGATTACTCTCTTTGATCATGCTCCTATTGTTAGCATGTGCAAACACTCCTACGTTTAGCATATGAATCTACCACAAGTAACCTTAGGCATGCAAAACCTTAGTAGGGTAGCTGGAGGGTCATGTGTCTTTTGGATTCCCGTGCATGGAAATATGACCACCTTTCTCTCTTGTAATCTCGACAATCAAGAAATATATGAAGGAAGCTAGAATGGCAATCTCTATCTCTCTATAGCTCTTTTGTTCTTCATGTGTGCTTTTTTAATATTTCTTAGCAAGCTAGGGCTTTATCCCCTAACACTTTGGCATGCCCATTTTTGGAACTTCATTGTACCCTTTATTATCTGTTACATGGCGCCTTGATGTTCTTACTCACACACAATCGGATGACGAAGATAAAGCTTGTTATTGTATGTGATCAACTTACCTTTGCAAGCAATGCACAAGGTGTAAGGGACTAATGGGACTATTAATTTCTATCAGAGGGAAGGCATTACGATGTCAAGATCATTGACTATGGCATGCACAAGCCAATTATGAGGAGAGTGGGAAGGTGGTACGAGCCGAGTACTCTAACCAGTGTGCCTTGCTATCAACATATCAATTCTCCAAAGTCCAGAAAGGATGATGATGGGACGATGACATTTCAAAGCTACAGGTGACAAAAGTTGATTAACAATTAGATAGTGGTAAGACTCACCCCCAGGGAATTCACTTTCCATAGAAAGGGGACGTCACCTACATGCATGAAACTCATAAAAACCCCCTATTTAAGTTTTGCTAAAAAATAAACTATACCCCTTTCTAAGCATATGAATCCCAATTATGAAATTCAAGTACCCCTATTTAAGGTTTAAAAAGCAAATAGCAGTTATTGATGTTATACATGTGACAAGTTACAACCCATATTAGTAGCATAGATGTAAGTGCTAGAAGCACAAAGACCTCATGTACTCTCCAAAAATTGTTCCATGTGTAGTTAGTAGTAAACTAATCAAGTTTTCAAACTACACCACTAGATCACATATTATAAACTACAACAAAAATGAAACCCTTACTTTTATTCTCCCTTGTCCTCCCCTCCGCCCCCCCCCATACACCACCATAAATCACCATAAATCCCCCTTATTCCCTACATATAAGCTTAAGATCCCCTTCCAAAAACTCCCTCCCTTACACTCACGTGATAGCATAAGATATGGCTTGTGAATCCCCCAGGAACTCACCTAATCTGGATCCATTGATGGTTGCAGTGCATGCTTTGTGCCACCGAATAATGGATTAGAGGGAGGATGCTAGTTGATCTAGAGTAACCCTCAAGGATGATATAGATTAAAGAGTTATTAGTAGGTGTAGTCATTGTTGCAAGGCGGATCATTTAGATGTGGTCAGTCATTCTCGATGTGGATCGAGATTGTTTGGACCTGGATTATCCAAATTATGCACAATGCTATTGTTATCGAGATTTGTGAGATCCAATGAAGAAACAAGAACAACATGCAGTCTAAGGAAGTCAGATAATTTTGATCCGCCGATCCGAGGCAGCCCAAGCTAAATGATGGCCGATGCTGTGTCCGAATCTTGAGCCAAGCCGAGTCTCAAATTAGAAGATGTCCAAGTTTGAGGGTCCTACCAATCAATCCAAGCATTCCATTTCTGTGTTCTGAGTTTGAGTCAGAGTCCAAGGTTGAGGCCGATTTTGACTGGCAGTTCCACATCCAAATCCAATCTGAAGAGGAATCCAAATCTAAGTCCAAGCCGAATTAAAGGTTCATATGCTCATTTGCTTCTTTTGTCTCAAGCTTGAAAGAAACAAAACATTATTAATCTTCTCCACAAATGGGGGGCAAGAGATAATTAATCATAAAAGTTTAATGCATGCATATTCGATTGTGATTTTGAGACATCTAGGCAGTCGAGTTTTGTGCATAGCCTAGATCTTGGCATAGCACCTAGCTCTCCTTCTTGATGCATATGTGGGATGATCTTATGTTTTCCCATCATGGTGAGGGTGTGTTGTCATTCGGCGATGTAAGGCATCGGTCTTCTGTTTCCCTATATTACCGATATTGTGAGGTACATGAGCATGAGGCCAAATATTATATGAACCTTGTGTGCTCTCAATGCAAGAGGCACAGTCATTCATAAGAAATATTTCACATTCTTATATTGTGATGAATGTGATGAGGTGGGCCACAAATCAAAGTATTGTCCCCTTTCATTTGAGGAGGAGTTACTTTGTTTTCCGAATGTAGTTGATGTTTCTACATATGATTGGGCTAAGGGAGTGATGGCGGGTAGATATAAGGAGAGTCTAGACAAAGCATATGCATGGAATAAAGATAATGAGAAACATTGTGAGGAACATAGATATCAAGAGAGGCTAGACAAAGCATATGCATGGAATAAAGTTAATGGGAAACATTGTAAAGAAGCATGTGGATTATGTTTGCATCATGTGGCATTTCAAAGAATTGAAGAAGAATCTTAGTGATCTCTATTTGCATTTAGAGGAGAGAGACAAGATGACATCCTTGGTTGTAGACGATGATGGTGAGAGTGACCTTGATTGCCATTATGGTGGGATGGATATGGTGGTTGAGGGTGCATGGGAGGAAACCAAGAAGGCCGGAAGTACTAGGAGGAATCCTAGGGATGTACCTAGCTTTGCATCATATGGATCCTAGGGTGTGGTAAATAGTCAAGATGATAGAGATGTTGATATGCATAGCCAGGATGACAGAGGTGCCAATGTGTATAGTTTTGACTAACATGTGTGTGATGATGTTATATAACCCCATGATTTGGAGAGCATAGATGATGTGATTGATGGATGCCAGGATGATATGCCACATGCACAAGATGATGTCCATTGGAGAGGCCCTACTTCTCAAATGCTAGTTTAGCCATATGTTGTGGATAGAGAGTGCTCTCATGTAGCTACGATGACTAGTGGATAGAGAGTGCTCTCATGTAGCTACGATGACTAGTGGTGATATGCAAATTATTGATCGAGTTTCCAGTGGTGGTGATGTAGTCGATAATACTCTCACCCTAATTCTTGATGAATCTAGAGGAGCTAGCTTTTGCTAGTGTTGATGCAAATATGACTCTCTTTGACTCTCTTTATGGTGACCCAGTTCTTCATGCAGGTGTGGAGACTCACATTAAGTCTGCTGCACATGATGTTCATGATCCAAATTCGGAGGTTTCATCTATTGAGCCTATTATGCATGATGGTGATGACCACATTGATGTGATCTTATTTGATGGTTCTCTAGGTTCTCATAAAATTGATCTTCATGCTGATCATGTTGATGGTATTTTTATGTATCATGAATTGTGCATGGATGATGTGCTTATTTGTGATAATTCTTTTTATCACGATGATGGTGATGAAATGATTATGGAGTTTTTGCTTTCTCATTATCATCATGGTGATGATGTTGCCCATGATGATGTTGTTTCTCATGATATTATTTTTCATAATGCTATGGTGGTGATCCATAATGATATTCATGATGTTTTTATGCATGATGGGATCCATGTTGATGGATTTTTCCACGTGATGGAGGGTTTATTCCATTATTTTGTGAGACATGATGGGGCTGATTTTCCTATCCATGTAGAAGTGGGTTTACAGCTATTCACAGGAGATATATTCATCTCATTGCCTATGATGGGTAACAAGACATGCAAATATTTTTGGAATGCATATGCTTATGGATTATATGTTACAGTAGAGAGTGGATTTTTCTATGCTATTGGCATGTGGATATTATACATTTAGGGTTCTATGTGTTTATATTCTTTGATGTTTATATGGGAGGTATATTTCTTGAAGCCCCTCCTTGTGCTAGGCAGTGCATAGGGATGAAGGAATAGATTTCTCTTATCACCTTGATTGATGACACACATGTTTTTTTTAATAATGTCTATGTGGATCATAGTCCTGATGATCATGTCGATCAGTCTTTTGATGATGATATCTTTTATGATGCTATGTCCAAGTTAGAGTGTTATGATGCTCTAAATGATATTCTAGTGGAGGATCATACTCTTTCTCTAGTACCTATGGTGGCGGATTGTGTGATGATTCTATGGTATTTTCTCAGGTGGATGATCCGACCATCCATGCTTTCTTGATGCAGTTGCTCATATCCTATTTGGCATAGTTTTATGGTGATGATTTTTCACCATGTGCTTCAACGACATATTTCCTTGGTGCTGTGCCATCTTGGGCACATGTTCTAGCTATTGGAGATTCAATATTGATATATTTTTCAGTTGTTGGAGGATTTACACCGACATATCTTTATGGTGCTAGGCTATTCTTGGCCTATGATGCAACTTCATGCAGATTTTTATGTGGCAGTTTGACATGGATCACTCCATGTATGTAGGGTGGATATTTTATTCTTGATGCATGGTTCTTCATTTTCATATTGTATGATATAGCATGGTATCACATGTACATGTTCTGTGCACAACCCTGGCATGACCTTATCATGATCTTGTATGGGTTCGAGTCATCAGATTTTCTATCCAATCCACTAGGTGTGCCATGTGTTAGCATGTGTAAACACTCCTATGTTTAGCATATAAATCTACCATAAGTAACCTTAGGCATGCCAAAACTTATTAGGGTAGTTATAGGGCATAAGTAACCTTAGGCATGCCAAAACTTATTAGGGTAGTTATAGGGTCATGTGTCTTTTGGATTCTTGTGCACATGGAGATATAACCACATTTCTCTCTTGTAATTGACAAATCAAGAAATAAATGAAGGAAGCAAGAATGGCAATCTCTGTTTCTCTATATCTTTTTTGTTCTTCATGTGTGCTTTTGCAATATTTCTTAGCAAGTTAGGGCTTTAGCCCCTAACACTTATATGGCTAAGTTTGTACTTTGATATGATTTACAACTATCTGCTAAGATATTATTATTGATTAATAACAATTATTTGAATCATCAGTATTTCAGAGACATGGTTGTTGCCAATGTAGTCCTTGATTTGATAGCTAAAATTTATAAAGATATGGATATTGCTTGGTACCATTTTGCATCCCATATGAAAGGGATGATTATCGTAAATGGTATATGGGTGACAGAGAAAAATTTGCAGTAGCTAAAAACTCAACTGCAAACTCTTGAAGAAATTAGCCATGTTCATTCCTTGTCTCCTCAAGAAGAGGATAAAATATGTTGTGCCAATCATCAACGTCGTGAATTGAATAATTATAAAAAGTTACAAAAATGACAAGTCAAGTCTAGACAAAAGCCTATCCTAGAGAAGGGTTTCTCATCCAAAGCTTTCTTTAAAAGCTTACATGTAACCAAACAAAAAAGCATAATGGAGAGTGGATGCAAAACATATTGTAATTAGAGTAGGAATGTGTGACTCACTTTCAACAAGTTTTTGCATCATCTCCTGCTCTGTTAAAACCCCTTCTATGACACATGCTCGTACAGAATTGCTTTAGAATGTCAAAGAAATAATGTGTCATAGAAATAAGGTGTGTAAGAAGCCTTTGAATTAGAAAGCTAATTTACGTGTATGGAGATACACAATGCATTCAAGGCTTGAGGGATGGGTGGGATGGGTTGACTATGGAATTCTTTTGTAATTCTTGGACCTACTTGAGGATCCATTATTACTTATGATTAATCAATTGTGGGGTAGCAAGGTGTTATGCCAGCATCCTAGAAAGAAGAACTAGTAGATTAATATTAAAGAAGCAGCTCTATCAAAATCTTTCAGGCTGGCCATGTCCAATTACTCTTATGCATGCTATTTATAAGATCATCACTAAGATGATAATAACTAGGAGAGTAAAAAAGATATTACACATAGGGTTACATCAAGACCAATATGGTTTTGTACCCATATGACAAATCACAGAAAGAAAAATCATAGATAACATCTATAATGCTTATGTGGGTATTAAGTATGCCAAATACTGGCAACATGATGTGCTATTGTTAGAGCAGATAGATGTTACAAAGGATTTTGATACAATTCACTAGCTATACAATGATGAACAAAACTTTGTTTTAGGCCTAAAATGTAGTGAGTAAGTTACTAGATTTATCAAGATAGTACAACATTGTATACTAGATTTATCAGTTAGGTAGGGTTGCCCTTTGAGTACATTACTACAGTGCAACTGCTACTCAACCTTTGCTTTATATATATGTACACACTCATGGGTCAAGAACTTCTGCATGGTTTACAATGGCTACAATTGCAATATGGTCATAATTTAGTGGCACGAGCTTATACTGATGATTCCTTTTTCTTCCCCCAAAAAAAAAGTGCAAGATTTGAAAACCCTTATGAGGGCTCTCCAATTGTTTGGGGAAGCTGCATGATTGTTCATTAATTTTTGCAAATCTAAATTACTACCACTTTGTAAGATTCCTCCCCAGCCCCTCAAGATGTCCAGTATCTTCCCCTGTAATCAATCCCCTTTTCAGAATAATAAAAGATCTTATTTCTACCTGTTTTGGCCTAGAGAGAGAAAATGTTCCAGAAAGTGAGCAAGATTCTCAAATCTATTTTTGACTCGCAACAAACTCACAAGGACTCCAAGATCAGCCATCGCGCATTCATATTCTTCAAATTTGATGATAAAAAGGATGGGCATCTCGTTCTTTCTTAGTTGACTCAATTTGATGGATTATTTTGCTGGGGTGAGCGATTTTTTGAGGAAGATAAAATACAGTTTGCTACTAATCATTTGAGTGATGGAGCTTCTTTGTGGTGGAATGCACTTCGCATGGGTCCTACCAAGCCTCTTACTTGGAATTAATTCCAAGACAAATTCAAGTCTGCTTTTCTTCCTCCACAATTCCACCTTAACACTCGTCGAGCATGGAATCTTCTTCGCATGACAGATCGTGATACAGTTTCTCAATACACGGAGAGGTTTTGGGGCAATCACTTCTTATGCTTCATATGCTCAAGGATGTTCCTAAAAAGTCACTCTAACAAAAGTATGAAGAAGGTCTTGAGACAACTATTCAAGAAGCGGATGTGAACATGTTCAAGCCAACTTCTCTTGATGTTGCAATCTCTCTTGCTCATGATTCCAAGTGCTAGAAAGGTTTGCCTTGTCAATTACCTCGCAGTGGTCAATATACTTCTCCACCCTATCGACAATCTTCTTTCGTGGAGAATCAAAGTTTCGGATCTTCTTTTCTACACCCTCAATTTTATCAATCTCCTTCATCACAACTGTGTCCATGGAATGGTAATAATAATGCACGCACTTTTTTCCAATTCAAATGTAAAGAACAATTTTAATACTACTAACCCAAGCAATGTACACCCCAAACCCAATTCTAGTCCACAATAGTAATGCACCCACTCTTCGCCCTACACCCAACCTCGTCAGGGCAATAATGTGCCTACATGCTTCAAGTGTCATCGAGTGGGACATCGAGCCGACAAGTGTATCTTTCGTCCTAATCAAGTGACACAACTTCATAATATCGAAGACGACACATACTACGATGGTGATAGTGATACGGCTCCGAATTAGATGGAAGAACAACTCAACAATGAAGAAGTGGGTATGCAAAGCGAATTGGTAGGGTACTTCGATCACTCCTCACTCTTTGCTTCATAAGAAAGGATCTATTAATGGAAATCATATCACTATTTTGCATGATGATGGTAGTACGCATGATTTTATTTCTGAAAAGGTAGTTTGTAGGTTGCATTTGGAGACTCATCCTTCATGTTACAGCTCTCTTTCCTCTTTACACCCTCTTAGTCAAGAATCCCTTAAAGTAAGTTGATTTTAAGTGACCATAAGTCAAGTAATAAGGGCATGTGACCCTATGACACTCCACATGTCCTATGCAATGACTTAATCTAAGTGTGATGTTTGGCAGAGCCATGTTTATTATATGAGGTTTTGTCCACACATGACCTTCGTACTTGTGCTCCATGGCCTCCATCTTGTTATCAGTTCCTTCTTCAAGAGGTGGAAACTCCATAACAAGGTTTCCATCATAATACCTTGGCAGATCTACTGTACTCTCCCTCCATTAGGAAAATTTGTTATATATTGGCTCAACTAGCAAGATTAAAGAGAATGTGGGGGAGAGGGAGAGCTTCAAACCCTAGCAAGCAAACACACACACACAAGAGAGAGAGAAAGACACAAGAGAGAGATGAATAGCTGAATTTTCTTCTATCTTCTTCTTCTTCTCTACTCAACCAACATAACATAAAGATAAGAGTACACACTATATGTGTTAGTACACAACTACTATAACATACAAGGGTCGGTCCATAATGTGAACCCGACTAAATGAGCTGGCGCTATAACTATGCCAGTCTCTAAGTAATCCAAAATGGCTCTCACACAGGTTGTCATCCCACTGGCCCCATATCACCCATAATCTCACCAACCATGCCAGTGGTGTAGATGCGGAAGCTATCACCCAGGCGGGTCATCAATGTCCGCCCCGTAGTAGCACTAGTTGAGCTCAATATCTCAACACTCCCCCTCGATCTCAACTCCACACACTGCACTCCAAGTAAGCTCCTAAACCTGTTGAGATTCTCTGTGCCCAATGCCTTTGTGAAGATGTCACCCACCTGATCCTCTATGCTGACATATACCAGATCTACATCTTCTGCTAGAACCTTCTCCCTCACAAAGTGATAATGCACCTCAATGTACTTCGTTCTAGCATGATATACTGGGTTACTGGCCAACTGTATGCTGCTCATGTTCTCACAATATATGACAACTGCCCTATCCATGGGCTCTCCCATGTCAAGTAGCTTCTGAAACCAAGCTACCCCTGTACTCTGCCTCTGTATACTCTCGACAAGGCAACCATTGGCTACTTCTTACTCCTCCAACTCATAGCAGCACTCCCAAATGAGAACATAAAACCACTGGTAGATTTCCTATATGCAATACTATGCCAGCCCAATCAGCATCTGTGTACCCATGCAACTGTATCTCTATACCAGCCTCATAGAAAAGTCCATAATCAACTGTGGACTTTATGTACCTGAGGATCCATCTAGCCGCATCCAAGTGTGGCTTCCTAGGCGCTTGCATAAACTCACTCACGAGTCCCAACAGCATAGCTCAAGTTTGGCCTTGTAATGGTCATGTAGATCAAACTACCCACTATGCGCCTGTATGTAGTGGGGTCCTCCAAAAGCTCATCTATATCCACAAAAAGCTTTGCGTTCTGCTCCAATGGCACAGAAACAGGCTTATAGCCTGTCATACCATACTTGGACAACATGTCCAAGCCATACTGCCTCTGTGATAGCAAAATGCCATGAGGTGATCTCACCACCTCTATGCCCAAGAAATACCGCAACTCACCCAAATCCTTCATCTTAAACTTCTGCTTCAAAAGCATCCTGACATCATGTATGTCTGCATCACTATCACTAGTGATAATCAAGTCATCCACATAGATGACTAATAGCATGATCCTCTATCTGTTTTTTTCACATATAGTGAAAAATCTACATTGGATATCTGAAATCCAATGGTAACAAGATACTCCCCGATCTTGTTTGACCATGCTCTGGGTGCCTGCATCAAGCCATACAAGGCTTTGCGTAACCTACACACAAAATTTGGATGTGCATCACTCTCATAACCTAGTGGCTGTATCATGTACCCTTTTTCTTACAAATCACCATGCAAGAAAGCATTCTTTACATCCATTTGATGTGTGAAGACCAACCCTTCATTGTAGCCATAGCAATGATAGCTCTCACGGTTGCCATTCTTGCAACCGGGCTGAATGTCTCCTCATAGTCTATGCCATAAGTCTGTGCATAGCCCTTGGCAACCAATCTTGCCTTGTACCTGCTCACTGAACCATCAACATTGTGCTTGACTTTATACATCCACTTACATCCAATTTCCTTCTTTTCTTGGAATGTATGATATCCAATGGCCTTTTACTGACATGCTTTTCATGTGGGAAAGCATGTTTGGCCTAGTTACCAAGTTGGCATGCTTCATAGGAAGTCCTCTTTTAGCATTATGCATAAAAATAAGATATGTATTATTTTCTAAAAATTTTACCATAGCTTCGCTTGCTATTACTAATAATTCTAAATTTTTTCTAAAAGAATAAAACCTTATGCATAATACCGTTAACCTTAAACTTTGGCAAACCTGCAAAATAATATTTTGGGCCTGCATGCGCTTGTGACATATGTCAATATCTGCAATGACACCTATTCCATGCGCAAACATGGTTGCCTTTATCTCGGGCATATTCACATCCTGCCATTTCTGTTACCCTTTGCAATCAAGCGACACTTATTTTTTACGTCTTCCACACAAAACATCCTTGAGGATTAAACCTCACTTGCAAACCCTACTCAACCATCTGTCTAGCAAAAACCAGGTTCTTTATAATATTCGGAACATGAAGTACATCAGCCAAGTACTTCATTTTGCCATCCTGCATAGACAATGACACTTTACCAACATGCGCAATGGGATGCGCAGTATCATCACCTGTTGGTACATAACCTAGTTTTTCCATTTTTTGCATATCTCTAAACCACTCAGCATGATTGGTCGTGTGGTTAGAGAAGCCAAAATTCACATACCATATATTTTGAGATCCTGACACATCCCCTGTTATGGAACTAAGCATGTGCTGCATCACAAACAGCTGCTCACTTCTGTCATCACCTCCATGTTTGCTAGATGATGCATAGTTGTCTTGCTGCAACTTCCCACTTTTAATGTCATTCTGCTTTTTTTACCAGTCCTTTGCCATGTGTCTTGGTTTGCCACAGTAATAGCACTCTATGCTATTTGCATTTTGATTTCTTTGCCAACCATCTCGGCCTCTTTGACTCTCCCTGCCCCTCTAGACTGCCCTCTTCCACCTGTATAATTGCTGTTGTGAATCATTGGACTATTGTTGTCCAAAATTCTGATTTCCCTTGTTGGCCACCACCTTGGCCTCGACCACGGCCTCTATCTCTGCCTCTACCTGAATTAGAGTAGAAGACCTGTTCTGATGTGTTCTTGCTTTGTGAATCTTGCTTTGTGAAGGAGAATCCTCACCTAGAGCCTTTTTTTCTATGATCAGCATAGATATCAAGTCCCTAAAGTTAGGAATATTCTCCCTAACTCTAATGGAGGTCTTGAATGGCTTGTACTCTTTGCCAAGCCCATTCAGATAGACACTCACCAAATCATCATCCTCCACTGATACATTGATAGACCCAAGGGATTCAACAATGCCCCTGATCTTTAAGACATATTCATTGATGGACA
Source organism: Cibotium barometz (assembly GCF_041138505.1). NCBI lineage: Eukaryota > Viridiplantae > Streptophyta > Polypodiopsida > Cyatheales > Cibotiaceae > Cibotium > Cibotium barometz. The sequence goes on along the minus strand of NC_141088.1, from coordinate 22,054,077 downwards.
TGCTTTTATTTTCCACAGTATGCAACTCTTGCTTTAACTACAACTTCCTTGCCTTTATGTTAGTCTAGAACATCTGAACCAGATTCTGCCATGTAACTGTTGGAGTGTTTGCATCCTGTATGTGTCCTATCATAGTGTCTATGACACTTATTGAAAGCCAGTACATAACTTCTCTTGCACCCTGATTCCAATCCTTGAATGCCTTTATATTTGTAGGAGTGGCATTCTCCTCAGATAACTCTGGAGGCTCCTCATTGTCTCCTTCTACATAATCCCAAAATCCTTTACCCATTAGGAAATTGGTCATTCTAAACTTCCAGGCATGGAAGTTATTCTTATCTAGCTTCTCACTAACAATCTGATAAATTCCGTTCCTGCAACAATCAAATAACATGCAAACAGACAACTTCTGTATGCAACCTGCTGTAATATAACAGTATCTCCTGTAACTGCTACAGCACAGTACTTCAGCACAGCTTGTGTCACCAAATGTGACCACAGTACATGTACATACACCCAGTATCAACAATACATGTGCAAACCTTGTTTGCACTTCCAAAATGCACTACTGCACTGCAATAACCAAATTTTGAGCAGAAACAGTTCTCTACTAGAACTTCCAAACTGTCAAAAATACCCTGCACACAAAACGGGGCTCGTAAAACGTGCCCGAAACGTGAATCTGCCTAAAAAATTTTGGTCCAATAAGACAATATACCTGTCTTGTAGCTCCGCTCCCGATAACTCCTCAATCGAAGATGTGTAGCTTCCAAAGCTACTGAGGGTGTGTTGTACCTAAACCAAGAAGGGGAAAGAGATGATGGTGCTCTTACCCGTGTAGTACCGCTTCCTTCCTTGCTTGTTCTTGCCTCTTGCTTGTTCCTGCCACCTTAGCTCTCACATGAACTAGGTTGTGATATCATAAAGAGAATGTGGGGGAGAGGGAGAGCTTCAAACCACCCTAGCAAGCAAACACACACACACACAAGAGAGAGCAAGACGCAAGAGAGAGAGATGGATAGCTGAATTTTCTTCTATCTTCTTGATGTCAAGGTCTCGCCGAAGCCAGCATCATCATCTTTCAAAAGAATTCTAGCTCCAGAAGGTGATTCCAACCTTCCACAGCCTAAGAGGCCTTTGATGTCAAGGTCTCACCGAAGTAGTGCGGATGGTGAAGGATTTCGCCAAGGCCTTTGATGTCAAGGTCTCGCCGAAGCCAACATCATCATCTTTCAAAAGAATTCTAGCTCCAAAAGGTGATTCCAACCTTCCACAGCCTAAGAGACAACAAGGTCAAGCTCGAATGGAAGAAAGATCATTTTCTCATTAGTAATCAACTACTACAACATACAAGGTCCATAATGTGAACCCGACTCCATAATGTGAACCCGACTAAATGAGCTGGCGCTATAACTATGCCAGTCTCTAGTAATCCAAAATGGTTGTCACACAGCCTGTCATCCCACTGGCCACATATCACCCATAATCTCACCAACCATGCCAGTGGTGTAGATGCAGAAACTATCACCCAAGCGGGTCATCAATGTCCGCCGTAGCACTAGTTGAGCTCGATATCTCAACAAAGATGTCTTCTGTTGTTGTAGGAGGAGGGGGATAATGCTCTTCTTAGCAGCCATCTGGCTAAGAGTTTTCTTGCCTTTGTCACACATAGCTCCTAGGGAGTCCAAAGGCAATGTGAGGTCAATGATATCCTTAGAATTGTTATCACTAGTAGTTTTTTGTAGAGAAGAAGGCCCAACCCTATTGGCATCCATATCCACACTAGTGTTGTCACTAAGTTCCAAGGCTACCATAGAGCCACTCAGCGTCTTCTTGCTTACCTTTGACCCCTCCTCAGACTCCTCCTCTGGCCCCTCCTCTGACCCCTCCTCTGACACCTCCTCCCCTCCTTTGACTTCTCCAACCCCTCTAAGATCTTGTGAGCCACCCATGACCTGGAAGCCCATTTTCCTTGGTGGTGCTAGTGATGCCACAAAGGTTCATGCGTGCACGTAGGAACCTCGAGACTACTCCTCTCTGCCCCCTCCGCTGAGACTCCTACTCTGACCCCTCCTCTGACGCCTCCTCTAACTCCTATGATTCCTCTCTGATGACTCCTTCGACCCCTCCTCTGACTCCTTTGATTCCTCTGTAACTCCTCTAATCTCGTGAGCCGCCCATGACCTTGAAGCTCCAATGTTTGTGAGCTCAGGATTCCTCCTCTACCCCATCCTCTAAGACTCTTCCTCTGACCCCTCCTCTGACTCCTCCTCCCCTCCTTTGACTCCTCCAACCTCTCCTCTAATCTCGTGAGCCGCCTTTGTGAGCAAAGGACTTCTCCTCTAACTCCTCCTCTTCCCCTTCCTCTAACTCCTCCTCTGCCCCTTCCCTCCTCTGACTCCTCCTTTGACCTCTCTTCTAACTGCTCCTCTAACACCTTCTCCCCTCCTCTAACCCCTCCTATGAGTTTCCTCCTCTAACCCCTCCTCTGACTCCTCCTCTTGCCCCTAATCTAACTCCTTCTCCCCTCCTCTGCTGACAACTCCTCTCACTCCTTTGATTCCTCTTTGACTTCCCTGACCCCTCGTCTTACCCCTCCCCTAAGTCCTTCTCTCTGAGCCCTCCTCTGATTCCCCTCCCCTAAGTCCTTCTCTGAGCCCTCCTCTGATTCCCCTCCTCTAAGTCCCCCCCTCTGACCCCTCCTCTGACTTCTCTGAGTCCTCCCCTGAGTCCTCCCTTGACCCCCTCCTGTGACTCCTCCCCTCCTCTAACTCTTCCTCTGGCCCCTCCTTTGTTAACAATCCTAAAATGGGATTGATCATGGTGATAGACACAAGATTAAGCATAAGATTAAGGTGGGTTATACCACACTAAAAACTCTAGGACTAGGGAGAGAGAGAGATTGCACACTCAACACAAGATCTCTATTGCATTCACAATGAACCATAGAATGATATAGGCCTTCTAGCCTTATCCCACTTTACACAACATCATCCATGTGTGGCACTCCCTTTTCCAATCGTTTGGTCAACACTCACACACCATACAATATTACATGTGGCATTCTTATCTTACCACAATATCTTGCACCTCTAGGGTGCTTTCCCACATACACACAACACCGCAATTACATCTCTCAACACCCCCTCTTAATCGAGGTGTTCCACAACTCACCCATCATCCATAACACCAATGTAGCATTTCCAAATGCAACGCGTCTCTCAACACTCTCCCTCAATGCAAAATTGGAGCGTTATCCAATGAACGTGTCTACCATCTTAGACACTGAAGTCCATTTTGAGCCCACTTACTCCAGCGGATCCACTAAGTTGGATTTAAACATAGAAGTTCGGGTGGGAACCAACCCATCCGCATGCACCTCACATGTGCATCGCTCATGTACACATCACGACAACCATTTTGAGCTTGTCGGTGAGCTCGGGCAAGGCAACCCTCATACCAATGGGTGAATACACATCTCGTTTTGAGCACACGCAATTGTCGGTGAGAATAAACATTACAAAGTCTTTTGGCTAAAGCCAAGCAGCAAGCCCATATGTGTGTAAAATTTCCTTTGACATTGTCAAAAAATACGAGACCAATTTACAATGGTTTTCAAGTTCCCTTCTTCCATCTGAACAAGGGCTTTAAAGCTTTTAACCAAACAACCTCTAGTGTGTGAATGGACCCTTAAAGGTTAAAACCGTAAAAAATTTTGAAGCTTTCAGTTTTTGAAAATCGATTCTAAAATCAATGTAGCCTGGGCCCAGCACAGTGTTCGAAAAAAACTATTTTCCCAAAAAGTAAAAAACCTTCATCTAAAAATTGTGAAATTATTTATAAAGAAAATTTTCAAATTTGAACAAAAACCTTCAAAATTTGAAAATTTTCTTTATAAATAATTTCACAATTTTTAGATGAAGGTTTTTTACTTTTTTGGGAAAATAGTTTTTTTCGAACACTGGTCTGAACTTTATAGTCTTCGCCGCTTACCTACAAGCCAAACCATCTTGATGACTTTCTTTTAGTACTGTGGACTAACCCCACACCGGCTCTTCTTCTTCATTGAGGTGTGACTTTCTTGCTTGTAGGTTCCATGGCGACCTCTGAACGTTGGCAGGAGCCACTTCTCTATTGCTTACGGAACTCTCTCATGCACCTTATACTTGATCTAAGCTTGCAATTCACATTGCTTGCAGTCTCTGTGTGCAAGCCCTCCATGGCTTCCTCCTTCTAAATGTTTGCTTCTGTACAATCTTGGGTTGCTTATGATGATATGGCTACTGCCATATTCCCCTTGCTTACTGATCCAATGAATTCACTTCTCTAATAGGCCACGCTTTCCTGCTTTCTCTGTAACCACCTCATAAGCTCCTAAATAAGCTCTCTTATGCATGCTTATCTTGCCCATGCATCGATTTTAGGGGTGCTCTTCACAAGCGGTTTCTTGGAAGAAACCAAGGTGCTAAGCCCCAATGTAGAAGCTCCAACAAGCTTCCACTCTTTTGCTCATCTTCCATGAGCAAATCACAAGCGGTTTCTTGGAAGAAAGCCAAGGTGCTAAGCCAATGTAGAAGCTCCAACAAGCTTCCACTATTTTGCTCATCTTCCATGAGCAAATCACAAGCGGTTTCTTAGAAGAAACCAAGGTGCTAAGCCAATGTAGAAGCTCCAACAAGCTTCCACTCTTTTGCTCATCTTCCATGAGCAAATCATGTAGCAACGTGTAGCAACGCCACTCTCAACGTGCTCTAGATGGACTACAAATTAGCCCTCAATTACTTGCCTCGAATTGCACAAGTATGCACCTTCATACGCTTTGCCCATATGCAAAGAATCATGAGATTCGTAAATCCCACATAGCAACCCTTCTTAACATGAGCATCCTCCTATTCTCAACACCCAAATTGAGGCAAAATCATAAAACCTTACTTTGTAATATTCTTGGCAGCTTCTTGACAATGGCGGCGACTCCATTTGCATCCTCCATGATGCAAAACTCCTTGTACACATTAATGGTAGCTTCCAAAACTTCATCTTTACTGAAATCTCCATTTTCAGCTTCCATGGCAGTACCATAATATCTAACTCTCCATGAGCAACTTCCAAGACTCCAAATGCAATCCATAATGATGAGTGTGCATAATTTCTTTTTATAATAACTGAAGATAATGCTTAATCAAATAACCTCATAAACAAGAAAACTATACATAAATATTCACCACCATGACCAAGAGCCCACCCAAGCTCTGATACCATGTTAATAATCCTAAAATGGGATTGATCATGGTGATAGACACAAGATTAAGCATAATATTAAGGTGGGTTATCCCACACTAAAAACTGCATGACTAGGGAGAGAGGGAGATTGCACTCTCAACACAAGATCTCTATTGCATTCACAATGAACCATACAATGATATAGGCCTTCTCGCCTTATCCCACTTTACACATCATCATCCATGTGGCACTCCCTTTTCCACTCTTTTGGTCAACACTCACACACCATACAATATTACATGTGGTATTCTTATCTTACCACAATATCTTGCACCTCTAGGGTGCTTTCCAACATACACACAATACCACGATTACATCTCTCAACATCCTTTGAGTCCTCCCTTGACCCCCTCCTCTCACTCCTCCCCTCCTCTAACTCCTCCTATGGCCCCTCCTTTGAGTGTCCTCCCTTGACCCCCTCCTATGACTCCTCCTCTGGCCCCTCCTCCTCTGACTCCTTTGACCCCTCCTATAAGCCCTCTACCTCCTCCACTCACCCCTCCTCTGAATCCTCCTCTAACTCCTCTAACTCCCCTCCTATGACCCCTCTAACTCCCCTCCTCTAACTCCTCTAACTCCCCTCCTATGACCCCTCCTCTAGCCCCTCTACCGCCTCCTCTGACCCCTCCTCTGACTCCTCCTCCCCTCCTCTGACTCCCCTCCTCTGAATCCTCCTCTAACACCTCCTTTGACTCCTTTGATTCCTCTCTAACAACTCCTTTGACCCCTCCTTTGACTCCTCTAACACCTCCTCTGACTCCTTTGATTCCTCTCTAACAACTCCTTTGACCCCTCCTTTGATCCCTCCTTTGACTCCTCCCCTCCTCTAACTCCTTGTCGCCAGAGTCCTCCGCTGACCCTCTCCTCTGACTCCTCCCCTCCTTTAATGCCTCCCCTCCTCTGACTCCTCCTCTGACTCCTCCTCTAGCCCCTCCTCTAACTCCTCCTCTGACCCCTCCCCTGACTCTTTCCCATGATTATTTTCTCAAAACCGAGGTAACCACCTAAAAATTACATGATCCCCATGTGTGTGTGCATTATTTTGGGTACCACATTTACACCTCTTTGCTCCACATTTACACCCCTTTGCTTTTCATCATGCATTCTCTCTCTACCACTTGGCTCCACATTTACAACATATTCTATTGGAACTACTGCCTCTAAGCCATAGACTAAAGTTAATGGGGTGAACCCAATGCTTACCTTATGTCCTATGCAGAACCCCCAGAGTGCAGAGTGCAACTTTTCATCCCAATTTGTTCTGTTCTAATTGATTGTCTTTAGGAGGATCCTCTTTAGCACCTGATTCATATATTCTTCTTGACCATTTGCCTGCGGATAGTAGACAATTGATTTCTTATGCAGGATCATATGCTATTGAGTCAGCTTCTGAATCACTTCATTGATAAAGTGTCCTCCTTGATCACTTACTAGCTCCAACGGACATCCAAACCTCGACATGATGTTCTCGTACAAGTCTTGCTACTGTTGAAACTAAATTACCCCTGAGGGCTTTTGCCTCCACCCATTTAGTTCAATAGTCATTTGCCACGAGGATGTATTTGTTGTTAGTCCTCCTTGCTAGGGGTTTAAATGGTCCTACAAAATCCATTCCCCACATTTGAAAGGGTTCGAGTGGTAGGACTGGCTGATGAGGCATCCGATCAGCGTGGATAGTTGTTCGGTACTTTAACATACATCACACTGCTTCACATAATCCCATGCATCTTTAAGTACTATGGGCCACCATAAGCTAACCTGCAAAACTTTCTTGACTATTTTTTCTCCAGAATAGTGCCCGCCTGACACTCCCTAACGTGCTTTTGCCAGCATGGCTGTTTGTGCACACATCTGTGGACAACCTGGTCTGCCTTTTTTGTACAGCAATTTCAAGGTAGTTCCTGCTTTTAAGAGCCAGTTTCTTTTGTTGATCTTTGCTCATGTCAGCAGAGGTAATGTCCCTTCTGTGATGAACTACAGCATGTCAAAGTACCAGTTTCTTTCTATGGGTACAAATTGAACAGCAAACAGGCTTTCATATGGAAATTGATCACCCCTCCCCTATAGGCTGCTCTCCTGTGTCTATTCTGTTGAGGAAACCCGCTACTCCATTCTAATTGCTGGGAGTGTGCACAACGGTGAACTGAAATTCTTGAAATAAAAGCAACTTGCTTGTCAAATATGGCTTATTAACCAAATACAATGGTGCCTGATGATCTACATGAAACACAAATTGATTGCCTAGCAGATAATGATGTAATTTATTGACTAATGAAATTAGTCCCAGAGCTTCCCTTTCAGTGTTGTAATTCTTCTAAGCATTTGACAACATCCAACTAGCATAATATATAGGCCTCTTCCACCCTTCTTCTATTTGTTGCATCAACACACTTTCGATTGCAGATGCACCATGAACACATGGAACATCTTGTCCCATTCTAGTGTTTGGTTGAATTATTGGAGCACTAGCAAACATTCTCTTTAGATTTTGGAAGGCCCCCTTGCGCTCTTCTGACTAGAGGAATTAGGTGTAGCTGATTCAGATGCTCCATACACTTCCCAAAGACATTGAATTCGTCCACAAACACATGCATGAATTATGTTAGATAATCATTAAAAATTTCTTGTACCATGCGTTGGAATGTTGCGGGTGCATTCTGGAGTCTGAAGGTCATGACGTTTGATGCAAATGCTCCCCATTATGTGATGAATACAGTCTTCTCCATGTCATCAGGTTCCTATCTGACTTAATTATATCCATTGAATCCATCCAAGAATACATCTCATGGCCGGCTACAGCATCCCAGCATTGAGTCAGTGAAAGGCAATGGAAATGGATCGAGTATGATAGTTGCATTGAACTTCCTGTAATCTACACCAGACTCTTAGCTGCCCATTCTTCTTTGGCACAATCACTATTGGGCTCAGCCAAATTGCTTTCTCAATTGGGTGGATGAATCCCACTACCAACATTTTTTCAATCTCCTCCTTGACTTGCTTAGCTTAGTTGGGATTCATTATGTGCCTTTGCTTCCTGATCGGAACTACATCTTCCTTCAGGTTTATCTTGTGCTGGTAGAAGCTTGGGTCAATGCCACGCATGTCTATATAGCTCCAAGCAAAGACATCTTTATACTAGGTCAGCAGTTCTTGAAGTCCATTTTCATTACTTCCTCCAGCTTTGTGCTGATTTTTACCATCTACGGGTCCTCCTCTGTTCCCAAATTGAGCTCCATGAGCTCCTCCTCTTGTACTCTGATGGATTGTTGTTACTCCCTATCTTTTCCAGCGTATTGCCTCCATCCTGTATATTGACTCTCGAGCCTCCATCCAATATTGCTCCTTGGATCTATTTCCCTTTTAACATTAATGTTATCTAAGGTACATCATTATCCGTTCACGGGTATTTTTGTTGTTTTGACTAATTTGCAGTCGGCTTCTGACTCACTCTGCTAAAAGAATCAGACAAGCTTTTGTCCTCTTCCCTGGAAGCTAGTAGATTGCTCAACAATTTCCTCCTATAGTTGGGCACCAAGGATAGGAGTTGATCAAGAGATATGTCCATTTTTAAACATTTCATATGGACCTCCCATATGCCATATTGTCCTACCTTTTCCTTGTCTTGTTGTTCCATTGAGGAACTTATTTTGTCATTTATTGTCGTCTTTTTTCCACTGTGCCTGAGAATTCTGCCTCATTGTTGCTTCTTGTTGTTGATTCAACTCTTGTACCTCCTTTGTCATAGAGTTTCTGACTTGTTTTTGCTTTTACCATTCCATACTAGTTTCCTTATGGGTGACTGACTGGTTCATCTGACACAACCAGTTTCTCTTTCTCCTTTTGGGACCTAGTGACTATGGCCACAGTTGGCTATACATCTTCCAACTCTTTGATTTTGATCACATTAATGGGGATCATGATATTTTTAGGTGGTTACCTTGCTTTTAGGGAAATAATCATGGGAAGAAGCAAAAGCCCTGAAATTATAGCCCTAATCAAGAAACCCTACAATAGCCAAACCCAACCCCAACTACCCTCTCTCTCATGGAATTGTTTGTCACTTGCTCTCTCGCTATCACTCGCTATCGTCTTCTTTTCCCCTTCCTACAAGCCTCAGTTACCAGAATCAGCCATCGTCGATCACTGTCTAAAATCGTACCTCTTGCTTTTCTTTTTTTTGGACGTTGAAACCGTGAGGCAGTTAATCTGTGAGATGGTTTAAAGCTGTGAGGTGGCTAAATCCGTGAGAAAGTTAAAACCATGAGATGGTTGAAACCGTGAGATGGTTTGAAACCGTGAGGTGGCTAAAACCGTGAGAAGGTTAAAGTGTGAGAAGCTAGGGTTCGAAACCCGTGAAAGTGCAGGTTTTTTTATTGTCTTTTGTGTAACTTGTGATTTTTCATCATATTTGAGAGTTAAATTGTGAGATATGATACAATCAAAATCAGGTGCAACTATTGTAAAGCAACTGATCATGGTTGATGTTGGTGGCACCGTCGGCTTCAATTTCTTATTGAGACCATGCAGGAACCAATCCGCAAGAACTGCTTCTGATGGTTTGTCTATTAGAGATAGCCTTGCACATAGAGTGCGAGACTTAGCTACATAGTCTTCCACTGGCAATGTCTTCTGCTTCAGACTTCTTAGCTTGTCTTGCAGTTCAGAGTTAGTTTTGACAGTCTTGAATCTTTTGAGAAATGCCTCTTGCAGTGCATGGAAGGTGTGGAAGTGGTCCTGGTCATACTGGGATACCCATTCGGTTGGTATATCTCCAAGTGTGGCCTAGAACTGGTCCGGCTTTCTTTCATCTGGAACATTGGCGCAATTGTGATTCACCTTCCACATAGCCTTGAATTTCATGAAATTGAGAGCTTTTTCAACTCCCACATTAGCTACAACTAGCTAGCACTGCAAGAAGTCTAGATAAGATCAGGAATACAAGAAACCACCCAACAAACAACACTCACTGAAGGTCTTAGCTTCCCTCTCTTCAGCTCAATAGTCTTTGCTTAAATGCAACTCCGGACACCTCCTGATCTTGAAATCTCATGTTTCAGACACCTTTCTGATTCAGACAGCTCCTAAACCCCTTCAAATCCTTTCCCTGATTCAGATAGCTCCTGCTCCAAACACTTCAACTTTGACTAGCTCCTAATCTGACAGTATCTGATCCAAGCAGCTTCAAATCTAACAGTTTCTGATTTGTTTAGTCTTACTCCACATAGCTCCTAATCCAAGAGCTTTTGATTTGAACAGTTTCAGAACTGACAGTCCTTGATCTGAATAGCTCCACTCCCGACACTTCCTGATTCAAACAGCTCTTGCTCCACAGCTCCTAATCCAATAGCTTTTGATATCCGATAACTTTTGATCTGACTAATTTCTAAACTGACAAACCCTCATATGACAGCTCTTAACACAATAGCTTCTCGTCTTAACTGCTCTGATTCAGATAGCTCTCAACTTAACACTTCCTATGACAGTCAGTTGTGATATCTTCCTACTTCTGTTAGCTCTTATTCAGTCAGCTCCAATTCAAACAACTCTCTTCTTGAGTCTTCCTCACTTACTTAATCAGCATTGATTTAGTCAGCTCTTGATTTTGGTAGCTCTTGATCCAAGAGTTCTAAACTGACTCTTCCTCCTTATTAGCTCTGATTGAGTCAGCTCTCTTCAGTCATCTCCAATTCAGACAGGTCTCTTCCTGGCTCTTCCTCATTCAATTAGCTCTGACTCAGTCAACTCTCATCCTGACTCTTCCTCATTCAAACAGCTTTGACTCAATCAGCATTGATTCAGTCAGCATTGCTCCTTGCTCTTCCTCATTCAATCAGCTCTGACTCAGTCATCACTGATTCTGACAGCTCTTGGGTCAGTTCTTGCTCAGTCAACTTATATTCAGTTAGCTCTCTTCCTAACTGTACCTCATTCAACCAGCTTTGACTGAATCAGCTCTTGATTTTGGTAGTTGTTGATTCTGGTAGCTCTTGATCCGAGAGTTATGAACTGACTCTTCCTACTTCTGTTAGCTCTAATTCAATCATCTCTCTACAGTCAGCTCCAATTCATATAGCTCTCTTCTTGACTGTTTCTCATTCAATTAGCACTGATTTAGTTAGCTCTTGATTCTGGTAGCTCTTGATCCAAGAGTTCTAAACTGGCTCTTTCTACTTTTGTTAGCTCTGATTTAGTCAGCTCTCTTCAGTTAGCTCCAATTCAGACAGCTCTCTTCTTGGCTCTTCCTCATTCAATTAGCTCTAACTTAGTCAGCTATCATCCTGACTCTTCATTGAACTTTCAACTAACGCCGCTCATAAAGACAACCATTTAAAAAAAACACAGGCAGCTAGGTCCCCCCTGACCCAATAGCTCCTAACTCATAGAATCTCAACAACCAACATTTCAACTGACACCAAACACAACCATTCTAACAATTCAGTGGCAATATTGAGCATGAAAACAGAAAAACTCTCAGAGAAATTAAATTAACATGCAAATGCTCAATTCTCATCAATTGGTGAGTAAGAAAGATTCAAGCAAATTCCTTTAAGCTTTTTTTCCTTTGCTGGATTGATTGTGCTAACCCGATGTCTTATTCATACATGCACAGCAAAAGAGAAGAGACTGAGACAACATAATGCTCACAAATTCAGCCATAGCTACTGCTTCTTCATCTAAACCCCTTATCAATCCTCTCTCAAAGCCATTAGCTTTACAAAGCATATACATACATACATACATACATACATACATACATACATACATATATATATATATATATATATATATATATATATGTATGTATACATACATATATGTATGTATGTATGTATGTATATATATATATATATATATATATATATATATATATATATATATATACATATATGTATGTATGTATACATACATATATGTATGTATGTATACATACATATATGTATGTATATATACATACATACATATATATATATACATACATATATATATATATATATATATATATATATATATGTATGTATATATGTATATATATATATGTATGTATATATGTATATATATATATATATACATATATGTATGTATGTATACATACATATATGTATGTATGTATATATATATATATATATATATATATATATATATATATATGTATGTATGTATGTATATATACATACATATATGTATGTATGTATATATACATACATATATATATATATATGTATATATATGTATGTATATATATATATATATACATATATATGTATGTATGTATATATACATACATATATATACATACATATATATATATTGTTGGGAAAAGTATAATAAGTGATGATGCAAGCTTAATGAGAGCATGGAGTGATGAAAGAGCTATGGAGGTTCAAGATAAGACATGGTGGTCACATGAACAAAAGAGTAATTAATTAGCACTTAATCAAAGATTAAGAGAGCATAATGACAGCACAATAAGGAGCATCACATAGCATATAAATTCGTGTTTTTCTCATTAGGAGGGCCACCATTTTATAGCCAAAGTGTACATGCTTGAATGACATCATTGCTTACATCTTATCAAGAGCATCCAAGGCCATCTCCCCCCACATGGCTTCCTAGAATATAGCCTCCATGGAATCTTCTGAAACTCGCCTACTTCAAGTGGGGTTTGACCCTTACATTCACCTGGATTCTCTTCTCATTACATGGTCCTTTTACATTTTATTATGTGCTTTAACCTTAGACCATGACATTGATCATAAATTCCAACATATTCCAACACCCTCCCTTGATCATGGCATGGTATATTGCCCTCCCTTGATCCAAACATTACATGAAAGAAAAAGCTTAACTCATAAGGAGTATAGCTCTACAGTACATAAAAGAAATTAGCATCGCTCATAGGGAGCATAGCTTCTACATTGCAAAAAGAAAATGACATGACATGAAAACATTCCTACATGAAAACATTTCTCTCCCATACCCCATCATCATCATAGCATCATCATCATCATATCCATGGGCATCATCATCATCTGTCATCATTTGTTGGTCATGGAGACCCAACTCCCCATCAATCCCCCCTTGAGGGCTACATGGCCTACTGAGAGATATTGTGGGCATCATAACAACACATAACCTACATCATCGGTGGTTAGAGGTGTCCATACATAAACATTTGGGTAAGAGAGGGCATAAACATTGTTGGCTTTAGAAAGCCCATTCTGCATCTACCTCTGCATCAAAGGAGGTAGTAACATTGTTGCATGCTTGAATTGCTTCTTCAGAATCATTCGAAATGCTTGCCATATTTGCCTGGTTGGTGTAACATTTGTCGGCGAGGTGACCTGGCTTTCCACATTTGGTGCATATTCGCTTTGGCTTGTCTTTGTGGTAGCAATTCTTGGTAAGATGTCCTGTCCTTCCACAATGTGTACATTGGAGTGATTTGCCGGTTTGCTTTTGAACAAGGTATGCCTGGTTTGAGACAAGATCAATGGCTCTACCTTTCAGCTTCTTCTCTTCTTCCAAGAGAACACTCTCTATTCCCTCCAAAGTGGGATCCTGCATGTACTTTAAGGTCGGCATGAGTGTATCATACTCGGATGGCATTGACTTTAGGAGGATGGCTATGGCATCACTCTCCTTGACTGGTTCATTGATGGCTTCGAGCTGGGCCATCAAGCTCTTCATGGTGTTGATGTGAGATGCAAGTGTCTCATCAATCTTGTACTCTAGACTGTAAAAGTCTACTTTGAGACTGATTTTGCTGTGGAGGCCTTGAGCACCAAAAGATTTATCCAGTGACTTCCAAGCAATTTGTGAAGATGTTCCATTACCAATGTAATGTATATAACTATCTTCAACTCCAAGGGCAATGAGAGTAATGCTTTCTCATCCTTGGTTTGCCAAGAGATTTCTCCTTCTCGTGTGG
>NC_141088.1:21919868-22034868 GCF_041138505.1 Cibotium barometz | reverse complement strand
GATAAATTGTGTTATTCACCTAAATAGCATAAAAAGCTCACCAGAATTGCAAAAAAGCTCACCATAGAAAGCTCACCAAAAATATGCACCCACTTACCACATGGGTCACAAGTGGAAAGAAACTTCCATTTGGGTACTCACTCAACTACTTAGGCTGTGGCAGCCCATCATAGCAAGAATGTATGCATGGAAAGCTTATGGTCAAAACTTGGGAGAATGATTAATATCCTTGTACAATAGCATATCCTTGTGCCTCAGCTGTGTCGTCAAGTCGTAAAGGGGTTGGTCTCAAACGTGAGGTCGTGGGTTCGACCCTGCTCACTGCAACAAAGGATGTGCTGTAATAAAATTAGGCTCTTGCCTGAGCATCCCACTTTAAAAAAAACTTAACAATGTCATAGTCACCAAGCACACTATATGTTTGCCCTCATCTCATTTGCAACCATCAGGGTGTTCAACATCAAAGACCATCAAAGAATGGCATCTCAAAAAGGAGTGGACCAAACCATAGTGGTTTTTCATGACACCTGCATTGAGAATTACATAATGGTTTCATGACACCTATGTTGTCATCCAATCAACTGATAGAACAAAATGCTGAATTTATAAAAAATGATTTTAAGTAACAGCTTTTCTGATACAAAGCATTACCTTAATTTGCAAGTATGGGTTCCCCAACATGGTGTTATCCTATCAACTGATAAAATAAAATGCTCAAATTGTAATTTTTTTAGATACAGATTTTCTGATACAAAGCATATTACCTTTATTTGCAATTGTAAGTTCCCCAACATTTTTCTTAGTGCAACTGGCCCTGGCAGACAGTGTGATTGCATGCGCCATAAAAAAGTGTGCATTTTTCCATGCATTGGTGTGTTGCAAATGCGTGAACAGACTCTCTTCTCATATATGAAAATTTTCAAGTTCATGCAAAGGGGTTGGCTGAGCAAAAAGACCAGAAACGCAGCTATTCTGTATGCAAGCTGCATGCAGTGGTGCACCAAATTCTGCCAGACAGAGACCTGTTGCTGCAAGATGAGTTGTAAAAGCCCTCTGTGAGCAAACCATGTCAAAGCTTCATGGATAACCATAAACCCTTGAGAAACTCATGTGCTTGGAAGCGCCTTTGTGAGAGACTCGCTCACCCAGAGCCCTCCAGTTTAAGGAAATATTTTTAGTATTAATCGCACTAGCTTATGCTCTGCATGTTACATAATTATTTCTTAGGGATGCATGCTGTAGGGGTGTAGGAGTCCCAGCCATGGTTATGATTCACAGTAACACGCAGCCCATGTCTGCCAGTGGGCCTCTTGTTTGATGAAACAGTATTATTTCTTGGTGACCCTTCATATTGATTTGTATTTTCCTCGGCCTCTGATAGTTGTCTATGTCTCTGCATGCCTGTAGTGGGTGGTGGCCTCAAATGATTAAAAAGTAGACCAGCTGATCTTGAGGTGGGCATTTGAGGTTGATGGGATGGTCGAGGGGAGACAGGACCACTAGAGCAGTAGTGTGCGGATCGCAGTGCTGACTGGGCTGGACCATGAACATGCTCACTGCAATAGACACATCAATATCATAAATTGGTTGCGTTCAGGTCAGAAAACCTTACATGCTAGCTGCAATACACATGTCAACATCATAAATTGGTCGCATTCAGGTCGGAAATGCTTTACTTTGTGGTGCCATGGCATGCATAGAATTACATACTGGGTTCAGTACTCAAAAAAACAATACTCCCATCTTTCTTGAAGTCCACTGACCTCAACTGTATTCCAGCAGCATTCCAGGGTGGCGTGCCAGCAAGGCATTCCAGCTCCTTTGAAACAATCTTCGCCATTATGCCCTACATTGCATGGTAATTGAGAACCAGAAACGCCACGAAAGCCAGATTTTCTATCCAATTAAGACACTGCAATAGGTATGTTAAGAAACGTTACCTGGGATAGTGTACCACTGACAGATTGCACAAAGGAATCCGACCCGCTGTCTAATTGCATAAAAGGGTGCTCTAGTAACATTGTTGCTGATGGACGTTTAGCAGGATCTCTTTGCAGACAAAGACTCACAAAATCTTGTCCGATTGGTGATAATGAATCCGGAATTGGGACATCGTGGCAATTCATCACCTTGAACATCGCTGCATACTGGACAATAAAACAAGTATTTTAAGACCCTTCTGCAAGCTTTTTTTACACTAAGCTATGCTTTACATGCTCACACTAGAAATGACTGGACAGGGTCTTTTAGTCCTAGCAACTGTAAAACTACTAGCCTACTGGCCTACTGGCCTAATGGCCTTTGGCCAAACAGCATTCTAATGAGCAGTCTGCATAGCCAGATTCTAGAGTCTGCTAGCTTAAGTGTTGCACCATTCTTCAATGCCATCATAGCATAAAGGTTCCAACCCCCAAAGAGCTGTGTAGCCAGTACGTGCTGACGCATGTTGATTCTTGGATATGTGAAAGCCTCTTTACAAGTTGACTGTTTCAGTTAGTTCCTCAGATGTTCCCTAAGGTACCCTTGCTCTCATTGTGTTTTCTTCCTTGAGATTCGTCGATAGTAGCAGTTTTTCTCTGCCTGTAGGCACCAAGTGAGTGCCCGTCTGTAGGTGGTGTTTTTTGCTGTGGCCAAGGCCACACATCAAGGGGTGCACCAGCGGGGATTCAAACTGATGATCCACACCACTACACTGCCACCCCATTGGCCTTGCTCCAATGTGTTACATGAGATTATATGGGAGACATTCCAAAGCTCACCCCTTCATATTGGAACCATGGAGGTTTTCCAGATGCCATCTCTATCACTGTACAACCAAGACTCCAAATATCCACCGCAAGTTCGAAGCCTGAATTATTCTGTAGGATTACCTGTGAAATGCAAAAGCAAGCCCATAAGTTTTTCCATATGGGTGGTGCAATGAGAAGTGAAATAAACAAAAGAACACAACATGGCAGGTGAATGCATGCTACCTCTGGTGCCATCCAGTAAGGGCTTCCCTTGAAGGAAAGTGGAGCTGTCTCTTTACCAATCTGCAAGGCACGACATATCATGGTGAAGTTTAACACAATTTCTGCTAGAATTGGTGCAAATTTTGATTCCCACCAGCCATAGAATTTACAATGCAAAACATAAAGACAAAACGCTATACCATTATAAATTTTGGACCTGTAGACCAATGAGAGATGTTAAGATCTTTTTCTGGGCTTGCATTGGTCAGGTTCAACGGTTGATCCGAAACTTTCTTAGAGCTGGTAGTGATGGGAGGGTTGTGCAAGCCAAGATGCCCTGGAGAGTGATCATCCATCCTTGACACCGGGGAGGGGGGGGGCAGTGGGTGGCATCATAGGCCTCTCTATTCAGAGCTGTGCCCTTTTGGGCAAGTTGATAGTTCGTGGACTTCTTCGAACTAGCAAGCCTTGGAAGGACTTTCTCCTAGACCCGCACCCCCATTTTGGGAGGTCTCTAGCCCCAGAGTACGAGATGGATTTTAATGGAGATGCAAGGCAACTAGCAAAAGGAAAGGAAATCAAGATTGATACGTCCACATGGGTGTCCAAGCTAGTGCCACTTAGACAGTTTTGTTTCAGTGTTAAGACACAATAGAAAGAACTAAGAAGAGCTCTTGCTATTTTAATGTGGAAATATGTACTAACAAGGACACAAATTGAATATTGAATGTGTGAGTTCGAAATGATTATTTCTCTAAGAAAGGTAGCAAGGACAACCCCAAACCAACATCCTTTCCATCAAAATTTAAAAAAATAACTAATTGCTTCCTTGCAATGTGATAGGAATATCTAGCTGCTTCTGAGGAAGGGCTTTAACCCTGCATTTGAAGACAGATTTGCAGCTAGCCTCCTGCGAGCTTCGGACTGCCTAATAACTAATTGCTTCCTTGTAATGTGATAGGAATATCTAGCTGCTTCTGAGGAAGGGCTTTAGCCCTGCATTTGAAGACAGATTTGCAGCTAGCCTCCTGCGAGCTTCGGACTGCCTCAGGCCGGCCCTTCAGCAGTCCATTCCAGTTTCATCAGAGGAGCGCCTCCATCAGCCCTTGATATGGAACCCAAAACCCCCTAGTCTATTTACCCAGTGGTCATATGTTGGGAGGCCTGTCGGCACGTATTGTGGGGAGCTTTGAGTATGGGCCCATCGAAGACTAGCTTCTTTATAGACAGCTTCTCCTGGAGGCCCAAGAGAGGAGCCTCACTAGGATACAAGGCAGGGACAAACTTAGCCTTCACATAGACCCCCTAGTCTATTTACCCAGTGGTCGTATGTTGGGAGGCCTGTCGGCACGTATTGTGGGGAGCTTTGAGTATGGGCCCATCGAAGACTAGCTTCTTTATAGACAGCTTCTCCTGGAGGCCCAAGAGAGGAGCCTCACTAGGATACAAGGCAAGGACAAACTTAGCCTTCACATATACACCCCCCCCGCACCCCCCCCCCCGGGCGCAGTGGTTTGGAGTTTTCACTAGACATGACATACCCTTGGCCGTCCATGGTGCTGATGAGAGCTCCGCCTTCCTCACCTTCTCTATCGGACCACATGGCAGCCTCAATAGAGAAGAGCCCCCTTTTGGAGGATTGTAGTCGATGCACCTTACAAAGGGTGAGGGTGATTGGTTTCCATTAACGTAGCTGGTACATAGACCCTCCACCGGCCAAGGTGGCCAAAGAGGGATTCTGGTGGTTATGGCTATGGGAGGGTCGCCCTCTCACACGAATTCAATGGGATCCAGGAGAGTGGACATGGCACGATCCATTTGCTAGAGAATAGGCTCCAGGCACCCCTTTCTTTGCTTACACCGTGCGGCTGGGCCGCAAGATCCAGATGCCTGCAATTGAGGGCACTCCAGCAGCAACAGCGGGGCACTGGCAGTCCAAGGGCTTCCCTCCTCAGTTCCTCTTAGATTTCTAAATGAGGTGGTGGGATAGTTTTCAGCCGTGAAAGATTATTCTCTTTCTATGGCAGTTGACACATCGAAGCCTCGTGATTTTGGCACTTGGCTGGCCACATCAGAGGTAGGCCATCAATTTGTTTGAGGTGTGGCCATCTTTAGGAGTCCCAACCACATTGCCTTTGGGATTGCCCAAAGGCTCAGCAGGTTTGGCAAAGGATTCTCCGCATTTTCACTACGACGATGAACACCCCCCCCCCCCCCCCCCCGGGGCAACGGGCCCCACACAGTTACTTGGGGCACAATTTCTTGGGCAACTGAGGCCGAGGCCACCATGGCATATGAGGAAGATGGTGGGGGCCTTGCCTTGTAGGTTTCTAATCTCTGTATCTCTACAATTCCAGTTTCCATACCCCTCTTTTGATCCCGGTTCCTACCAGAGATGAGAGATTTGTAGCACTATTGCTGCGTGGCATCTTTTGAAAGCTTGTTGTAGTGAGGCCATCGAGGGCACCCTCACCCCGCCAGCGGGCTTGATATCATTCATATCCTCCATGGACATTGGAGGAAGCTTGAAGGTAGCTCCGATTGCGTTCAGAAGAACTGCAAGGCCATCCTGCGGATTTGGCGTCACGGCCCTGTTCTCACTGACAGTAGCAGCGGTGAGCCCACTTGGCATTATAGACCACTTGTGTAGTTGTTCCTCCCCTCCCCCCCCCCCCCTTGTATGAGGTAGCCTTCTCCTCCCAAAGTGGCCAAATATGGGAAAATAGCACCCTTCTCAGTTTCCTTGATTATCACTTCCCTCTATGGATACGAGTTTGTACTTTGCGACCTCTAGACAACTGAGGGGCTGCATTTGTCATTTATCTCCATTGGTTGACAGGCAGTGCAACATGGGAGATCAGCCAAAAATAAAGTGTAACTTTCTGGCTACTGCTTTCTAAATTCCCCCCTCACCTAGGTGTCAACAGGAAAGTCTGAAGAGTGGGGTGGGACCACCTCTCTCGTATGCCGCCAAACCCGCTCACATGTATCCATCACCTGAGAGGATAGGGGGGCATCCATGAGAAAGGAACGGAAGAAATCCGTGGCAATGGCTCGCACTTCGGAAAGGGGGAAAGGGGTGGGCAGGGGGGGGATCAGCAATTGTGGATCCATCCTGGCCTCGCAATCTGTGGATACCATCCCTCCGCCTGTGCGGGCCTGTAATCTCAAGGAAATATCCAGTGACCCTGTCTCCCACCTCGGTCCAAAAGGAAGCTCTAGCATATTATCTATACTTCACCCTCCGCTCCTCAATGGAGCTAAGCTCTGCATGGGCTGCAGCCATCTAGGCCTCAATCCACAAGCTATCCAGAGTACTCTCTTGAAGCCACTGCAGGGAGGTAAAGCTCCGACGGATTCTCCTCTCCTGCTCTCTGAAGCAGCCAATCTAATTTGTGGGGCTCCTGCAACAAACTCCTAATCTCTCTGTAAGGCTTGTGTCCAAAGCCCATGCAGTGAAACAGTGTGGAAATCCAGGCTCTCTCAAATCTCCTCAATCTTGCTCCTAATCTTGGAATCCTGTCTGGGCATCTGGGTGCTCAAATGTATGTCCTGCCTCGATGGGTCCTCTAGGGAGAGACTGACAGGTGCATGATAGGAGAAAGTAGTGCCTGCAAGAATACCAACCATGCCACCTCATCCACAAGCCCACTCATCCACATAAAACCGGTCTAAGCTAGAAAAGTTGGCGCTTGTACCCTCCTGTCGGGAAGCACAGCCTCCCAGGGCTACATCCGAACTTCGGTAAATGCCAAGGGTCTTGTCCCCTCAAAACCATAATAGCTCGTCTGACGCCGAGTACTCTGGGCCTAGAACTGTGACCCTGCCACCTCCAAGTTTGTGAATGGGAGAGTAAGTTAGGGTTAGGTTAATTCATGTGGGAGACATACGCAGAGAAGAACAAGGGAGAGAGAGAGAGAGAGAGTTGTGGGGATAAGTCAACTCATGAGGCATGAGTGTGTGACTCCCCTATCACACATGTATATTGCACTAGTACACATAGTGCACTTAGTACATTAAAAGTACTAAGTGTACTATGTACTATAACTTATGGGCTTGTACACACTATAAGGGTGGGCATAACGCCTTTACCCCAACAACCTCCCACTTAAAGGCAAAGTGCCCTTAAATGAAGGAAAAGAAAAATCAGCATGTACATGATAATATACAAGGCCATATCAAGGCTGAAACTGGCCTCATCCAATGCCCATCAAGTGTCTGCAATGAGCAAACCGCTCCGGAGGCAAACTCTTTGTCAACAGATCAGCCGGGTTGTCATCCGTGTGAATCTTAACAAGCTGAATTTGCTTGTTCTCTATCACCTCTCTAATGAAGTGATACTTCACATCCACATGCTTCGTCTTTGCATGAAAGACAGGGTTCTTTGCCAATTGGATGGCACTCTGACTGTCACAATGCAACAATGGAATATCCCCTGTATAACCCAAATCAACCACTAACCGAGATAGCCATAATGCCTCCTTGCAAGCCTCTGTGGCTGCAATATACTCGGCCTCTGTAGTAGATAAGGCTGTGCACTTCTGCATCCTGGATATCCATGACACAGCACCTCCTGTGAATGTAAACACATAACCGGTAGTAGACTTCCGGTTATCTGGATGACCGGCATAATCCGAATCCGTGTAACCATGCACTAATGCATCCTGTTTGCCAAAACAAATGCACATATCCTGTGTGCCCTTCAGGTATCTCATGACACCTTTCACTGCTTCCCAATGCTTCTTGCCAGGGTTGGCCATGTATCTAGAAACCACTCCCACTGCAAATGCAATGTCCGGCCTAGTAGCAACCATGGCATACATGAGACTGCCACAAGCTGAAGCATACGGAATCTTGGCCATATCAGCCCTGTCTCTATCTGACTGTGGGCTGTCCATAGCACTGAGTTTCACATATGGAGGTAAAGGAGTACTAGTCTTCTTCCCCCCGTCCATATTGAACCTCTGCAAGACTTTGCCAATGTATTCCTTCTGAGACAAATACAATACATACTGATTTCTGTCCCGAAGTATCCGCATACCCAAAATGTGATTTGCATCACCCAAATCCTTCATATCAAAGGTTTGATGCAGCCTCTGCTTCAAGGCATCCATCTCTTTATGAGATTTCCCGGCAATCAACATATCATCAACATACAAGATGAGGATCAATAGACTGCCATCCAAAGCTTTTTTGGTGTATAAGCAGTGATCTATGTCACTTCTCCTGAATTTCTGAGATTTCATGAATGTATCAAATTTATGATACCATTCCCTTGGTGCCTGTTTGAGCCCATAAAGACTCTTTTTTCAGCTTGCATACAAGCTTCTCCTTTCCACTCACTGCATAACCCTCTGGCTGTTGCATATATATCTCCTCATGGAGATCACCGTGAAGAAAAGCAGTTTTCACATCCATCTGAATCAAGTCCAGATCATCATGCGCAACCAAAGCCAACACAGCTCTAAGTGTGGTCATTTTGACCACTGGAGAGAAGATCTCATCAAATTCCACACCATATTCTTGCTTAAAGCCCTTAGCCACTAACCTGGCTTTGTATCTTGGATTTGCATCTGGTGCAACTTTGAGCCTGTAAACCCACTTGCATGGCAAAACCTTTTTGCCTGCAGGCAAATGCACCAACTTCCAAGTTCCATTTTTATGCAGAGAATCCATCTCTGACTTCATGGCACGCTCCCAAAGAGCCTTGTCTGCCCTCTGTAAAGCCTCCTTATAACATGAGGGCTCCCCACAGTCAGTGAGCATCAAGTAGTCAACCCCTGGAACAAACCTGTCAGGGGCTCTGGAGGGTCTCGTGGACCTCCGTACCCAATGACCATCATTTGCAGGTTGCTGTCCAGCCTGCATATCACCCATTGGTGGCTCCTGTTCCATGCCATAAGGCTGAAAAATCATGCCCGGTATCTCCTCTAACTGTGGTATATCCATAGGGATATCTTCTGCCATCTCTGGCTGTCCATTTGGACCATTTTCAGCACCATTTAAGGGCTGGTTTTGCTGCTGTAATGGCTGATTTACAGCCCTTTGTTGTTGTCCATGATGTCCATCATCATCAAAGATGACTCTGCCAGGCTCCTGTTGCCTTGCAGGCTCCTTATACATGCATGTTTCATCAAAAATGACATCATTGCTGCGTATGATCTTTCTATTCATGGGATCCCAAAGTCTGTACCCCATTTCACCTCTGTCACCATATCCTAGGAATATGCATTTGTGAGACTTAGGATCAAGTTTGGTGCGCATTTCCCTGCGTATGTGCACGTACGCAACACAACCAAACACTCTCAAGTGCTTGTATGACAGAGGCTTCCCTGTCCATACTTCCTCTGGCACTTTCCCACCAAGCCTCGTGTTAGGTGACCTGTTTATAAGGTGAACGGCTGTCATAACAGCTTCAGCCCAAAAACCATGAGGTAATGCAGCATGTGACAACATAGAACGGACCTTCTCCTGAATGGTCCTGTTCATCCTCTCTGCTGTCCCGTTTTGTGGAGGATCATAAGGAGTAGAGAGCTCCCTCTTGATGCCTTTAGCATCACAAAAGTCCTGAAACTGTTTGGACATATACTCTCCACCATTGTCAGAACACAAAGCCTTCAGTGTTTTGCCAGTTTGATTCTCAACAAGAGCAACAAACTTCTCAAACACTGAGAATGTATCACTCTTCAAACGAAGAGGATAGACCCACACCTTGCGTGTGGCATCATCAATAAAAGACACAAAGTATTTTGCCCCTCCCAAAGAAAGCTGAGGCATCTCACATACATCTGTATGCACAAGCTCTAACTGAGCATCTTTCTGTCCAAGAGCTTTCTTGTGGGGGCACTGTAGTTGCCTACCATATATACAATGCTCACAAAACTGAAAACTTGAAAACTTTAGAGAAGGCAAGTAACCCAAACCAAACAATTGCTCCATTCCCTTGACACTCATGTGTCCCAACCAGCTATGCCACATAGAAATTTCCGGCAGCTCGGTTGCATTTACATTAGCATGGTGACAAACACCTGCATGCATGAAATAAAGAGTGTCCACCTTAGAGCCTCTGGCAACAACCAGTGAGCCCTTACTAATTTTCCACTTTCCACTACCAAATGTGGTAACATAATCAGCATCATCAAGCTGTCCAGTAGAAAGCAGATTCTTCTTGATCTCAGGCACATGCCTGACATCATGGAGCATAAGCTGTGAGCCATCTGAAAATACAAGCCTCACATCACCTCTGCCAAGAATCTTGCATGCATGGTTATCACCCAAATAAACCACTCCTTCATTGCCAGCAGTATACCTGACAAACAAGTCTCTGCAACCTGTGACATGAAAGGAGGCACCTGAATCAATGATCCATGAGTGCATACCATGACCACCTGTAAAAAGTGAATGGGCATCAAGTGAAGACGTAAATAGGACCTCATCCTCACTGCCACCTGCATGTGACACATTGATTTCTTCAATCTTGACTCCACTTTTGCCCTTTGGCTTTACATCTTTGGCTTCATCTTTCTCTTTGTCTTTGCCTTTTCCCTTTTCTTTTTGATCATTTTTCCATTTGTAGCATTGCTTTTTAATGTGTCCCTTCTTGCCACAATAATGGCATTCCAAATCCTTTTTGGAGCGAGACTTGCTCCTTCCCCTTTCTTGGCTTTTCTCCCTTTGCTGGGATCTCCCACGTGCATGCATTGCATTGGACTTTCCAACAGAATTGTTTTTCCTGTTCATCTCTTCTTGAAGAAGAGCACCCTCAACATCTGCATATGACAGCATAGCATTCGAATTGCTAGTGGCTATCCTGAATGTGTCCCAACTCTCTGGCAAAGTGCATAACAAAAAAGTGGCTTTGAACTCATCGTCCATTGCCAATTTTTTATTAATGACCTGGCTGACAATACCATTAAACTCATTTAGATGGGCTGTCATAGACGCCCCTTCCTTCATCTGAAGACCTATGAGTTTCTTCAACCAATACACTTTGCTTAAGGCACTTTGTTGGGCATACAAGTCCTGCAATCTCTGCCACATTCCCCAAGCTGTCTTCTCTTCACGAATGCTGAAAAGTAATGAGTCTGACACAGACAACATGATAGTAGATCTTGCCAGCTCGACTAGTACTCCTTTACCTCCATATGTGAAACTCAGTGCTATGGACAGCCCACAGTCAGATAGAGACAGGGCTGATATGGCCAAGATTCCGTATGCTTGTTGAGCTTGGCAAAGCAGCAGGCAAGACATTTATGCCTTGAATCCTCAAAAATCAGCTTGCAGTCAAGGGGCTTTTGCCCAATTTCTGTTCGGAACTGTTGTATGCAGTGTTCGTGACTGTAAAAGTCTGATTTTCACTCATTTGGACAGCCAGGAGAGCATTTATTGCTATTGTACCTGCTGGTACAGATTTGGCACAGCTTTGTGCAAGTTTGGCATGGCTGTACACTGTTTTGAGTGACCAAAAGGTTCAATTTCAGCTGCTGTACTTGCCGGTACAGGTTTGGTACATCATTGGTGAGCACTTGGTACTGCTGTACAGTACTTTGGAAGGGCAACAGAGCACATTTAAGGTGCTGTCCAAAATCTGCAGCAACCAGATTTTGTTGATTTCATCACATAAAGTGGGAGAAAAGTTGCATTTGTGCTTCCGCAGTGGGAGATAAAGCTTGGGAGAACAACTGTGAGCACTTTGTGTGCTTTTGGTGCAGTGTTTGCACATTTTGCAGGGAGTCAGGCATTGACAGGTTGCATTTTGCTATGGCAACCACAGGTGAGAGCTCTTCATTGCTTCACATCAAGAAGCTTGAAGGCTCGCATAATTATGATATTTGGCAAACCCAGTGCTACAATGTGTTGCTCCAGAAAAAGCAGCACAAGCCTATCAAAGAAAGGGGTGTAATGCCCGCTTCTCTTACTGCTGAAGAGTGGGAAGATATGGATGAGCTGGCAAGATCTACTATCATGTTGTCTGTGTCAGACTCATTACTTTTCAGCATTCGTGAAGAGAAGACAGCTTGGGGAATGTGGCAGAGATTGCAGGACTTGTATGCCCAACAGTTTGTCCTTTACCATCTGAACTGCCCGCCCTCAATCCCAGAGGGGCCAAAAGCATGGGACCAAAAGGTGTGACTCCTGCCTTGAAGAATCTTCCCGTAGCAGCGGCACGGGTACGACCCTCGGATAGATGATGCTCCTAGAGGAGGAGAATGTCAATGGGTCCACCAACTATGGCTCTGTGAAGCTCCTCTGTGAGAATCCTGTGCCTCTGCAAATAGTGCGGTCCTTCCAAACCCTGAATGTTCCATGAGACTAAAAGCGGTGGGAGGCGGAACTGTCAAAACTGCCCTCCACAGTATGCTTGAGCTTGTGTATGCTTTGTGCTTCCTACCTGATTTGTTGTGTCATCCTGAGGAGCTGGGGACACCTGGAACTACACAACCCCACGGCGTGTGGTGTGACTTGTTTGTAAACACGTCTACGTGTTGGCTTTGAGCAAGGAGACTCCATTGTAAATGTTGTAAATCATTTTATGTTTGTAAAACCCACTTTGTAAGTGACACAGGCAGGTGCTTTATTCTAAAAGGTCACCCGTGCCACTTTATTTAAGTGGAGACATCTCTTTTATTTTATTTTGAAGCTTTGTATTTTTGTAAAGAGGAGAAAGCTTTATTAATAACAAAAAAAGAAAGCATGTTTTAGCTTTTCCCCAGAGAAGCACCTTTGATATTTACACAGGCGAAGCCCTCTTGTAAATAACACACATTGACGAGTATTACAAGCGCATCAACAACTCTAGCAGCCTCTCCGACATCAAAAAAGCATCGTTGTCCTTCTGTGTACACTGTATGGAATCCGTCCAGCAGCCTCTACCAGTACTGCTGCCCGTACACCACCAGTGTTGTGCATCTGTTCCTGCTGCTGCACACTGTCAGGACTGCATCCCTCTTTGTTCATGCTGCTGTATGCTCTGTACGACTGTTTACAGGCCATAGAGAGGCCTTTCAACATTGGTACATGCTGCTGGAGTCTGCCATACAGCTCGTCTACCTGCTGAGATCACCTCCACAGCCTAGTCATACTGCCGTACAGAGGGTGTACAACTGGCTAGCGTCAACACCTCTGCACCTGAATCATAATTGGCTGAAGGAGCTTCTTCTTCATTGCCTTTGGGTCCATATCATCTCCATACTCGTGTGTGTGGACTCCGAGGGCGTCTGGGCTTGTGAGAAAAGCTACTGAAGGTTGTCATCTTCCCATTTCATCTGTGGATTCGTGGAGCATCACGATGGCAGTGTGGAGCGCATCGGAGACACTCGGAGACTGAAGAGACCGACACTGCCAGTTCGTTCCATGTATTTCACATGTCTCGAGGACTTTCCCATCTTGGATAGGTTTGTAAGTACATGTAGTGCTCTGTAAGGCCTCTTAAAGATTGGGTGCAGTACAAGGGTGGTAGCTCCACTATGCCGGTCACTTAGAGCCTTGGCAAGAGTGTTGTTCCGTAGGGAGATGAGGGTTCTGACGGGGGGGGAGGGGGGGGGGATTGTGGGGGAAACTTTCTTCTCAAGCCACTGTTTTATGTTTGCTATTTTCATGTTCATGTGGGAATATGGTGGTCCTTTGGGACACCACAGTGCTTGTACTAGAAACTGTTGAGTATTATATCATTACCAAAGGGGGAGGAAGGCCGTTCCAGGTCCACAGTGGTGTCTATTTCATTTCTCAATATGTTCTTTCTTTGTTGATGTGTAAATGGGTGAATGGTTTATAAATTTGTCATCTTGTCTTAATTTCTTATTTAATAGATGAGTTAAATTCCTTAAACACCCTAGCCGGGTTACAACATTAATGGATAGGACCTATACATATACCACTAACTCCTGCAAGGACATTCTTTGCATACTTAATCCTCTCTATATGGAGTAAAAGAAATATAAATGTCCTCATCCAATGAATTCCAATGGCCTTCAGGGATACAGCAATGTTCAAGATTTCTTCCAGCCAAGACTCACCGGTGTCTATTGTTGCCCCTCTGACGGTCAAGGGGATAGCCACAGCACTGTGTTATTTTCCTTTGGATCCCACCCAGCGCAGCAGACTGCGACATCCTATCCCTATCCCCCCCTGGGAGGGCTTTGAAGGCCTTCCATGCCCCAATAGAAGAGGATGGCTCTCTATCCCATTAAGACAACTCCATACACCCACTAGCCCCCAAAGGGCCACCCCATCTTTATCACGTCAGCACTTGCACCGCATGTGCACACCAGCACACAGGTGACCAGACACACATGCCAACTAGTCTACATTGTATGCAATTCTGTGTGCCTGAAATTCAGTAAGGAAATGAGAAGTGCATACACATACAAATGCAGCCATGATCTTGCAATGTTGTGCACAAGCACAATAAAGGAAGACAAAAATGTATATGATAATTACAAAAATAGAGTGCAAAAACAAATTATCCTTCATTAAACATGTGGTAGAAGTTGGTGTTTGCATTACAAGTTTTGCCATGCCAAAGTCTGCCAGCTTCACTTTTCCATCTTGGTCCACCAGAACATTGGCACATTTGATGTCCCTACAACATACATGCTTCAAGCTATCAGAAAGAGAATAGAAAAATTCAACTTGCTTTCTAAGATTTAAAACAAAAATCCCATCCTATAAGAGTATCTAAGATTTATAACATGCTATTAGTGTGACAGCCTCTAGAAGTCCTTTTAAAGCAAAGAATCCCATTTCACAACATAGATTTTTCCTAATAAAAAGCAAAACATATTTGAGGCGACACAAAAAAAGAAAGATGCTATAAAGGGAAAAAATAAATTTTAGGCCTCCTCATTGTAGCGATTGGTCAAAGTGGCACCATAAAGAAAGGGATCTACAAATACAATGGCTGACGTCTTAAGCCAAATAGGCTCTGTGCACATGATGTGTTTCACAGAGATCCACTCTGGACTCCTCCATTCCCTCTAAGGCCCTGATAAAGATGATCAATCTTAGCCGAGAGTTACAGCCAAGTGGGTCTCAGCTAGGACAGAGGGATCCTGGGTTCGAGCCTCCCCGAGGCTATACTTAAGGGCACCAAACCGCCAACAGATGGGTTTCTAGACCGCCTATGGACAGGGGATCTCTCAGCACCTACTACAAGCAGCGAAAAACTTCACTGATGCAGGATTTCTACCAGGAATATATATATATATATATATATGATCAATCTTTTGGAGAAATTTGGCTTCGGGTCCAAGAGGCAGATCGTCGTGTTTTCTCCTTTTTGATGTTGAATTGTCAAGATTTTGTTCTCTCTCATGTGCATCCAGCAGATGCTGCATATGAAGTTTGGAAGGCATTTGCAAATCTTTACGAGATTAAGTCTCCGGGTCGGATTTTGGCTTTGGAAAAGCAGCTTACGAATTTGTCAGTTTCTACCTTTCCATCTTTATCTACTTTCATCTTGAAGATGAAAGATCTCCGGGACAAGCTTCCTATATGTGGCAAGGATATCTCTACACAGGATATGGCTATTCGGCTCCTCTCCAAGCTTCCAAAGAGGTTTGATGCTTTCTTTCAGTCTCTTGTTTCTTCTCCTCGTCCTGTTCCAGTCACTTGGTAGGAAGTTCTCCCCTCCATTATGCAGATTGAGTCTCGCTTTGAGGAGCGGACTGGCACCTTTGGTGGTTCTGATGGAGCTTCGACTGCTCGAGATAAAGGGAAGAATCGACAAAAGAGAGGGAAAGGGGATTTTGACAAGAACTCCAAGGATAAAGACAGACAAAAATAAATCTTCTAAAAACAAGGACGTGGAGTGTCACTACTGTGGCAAGAAGGGTCATAAACAGCCCCAGTGTTACAAGAAGAAGCGGGATGGAGGAGCAAAGGACTCTACCTCTACAGTGGTGTCCCAGACCAAGAAGGATGATGGTATTCTTTTATTAGCAGGTGCTCGTCGTGTGCTGGCTCTTGTGACTTCTCAGTCACGGTCTTGGATTGTGGATAGAGGTGCTACTGTCCACATGACACCTCATCGGGATTGGTTCGAGGACTTTATTGCCAGGACAGGCAATATCACTTTGGGTGATTCTTCTTTCGTGCCGGTTCATGGACATGGCACCATCCCCATCTTCCGCTCCTCCGAGGACAAGAGGTACTTCTCTGACATTCTGTACATTCCAGCTTGGCATTTAACCTTTTGCCAGGGAGTGCTCTTACAGCTCAGGGTGCGGAGGTGATCTTCTCTCATTACGAGATTACTCTTCATGATAAGGAGACTGGTAGCATCTTGGCTCAGGGAGTCAAGGATAGTGGCTTGTACAAGTTGACCGCTTTGCTCTCTATTGGTTCTTCTTCAGCTCTTTGGCATGCTCGGTTTGGCCATTTGAGTTATCCGCTTCTACAGCAAGCTTCAAAGGATGGTTTGGTTGAGGGTTTACCGACCATCAAGGCTCCAACTTCTGTTTGTTCCTCTTGTTTACAAGTAACACTGAGACGCTTTTCCGAAGGAGGCAACAAACAAATCTTTTGTTAGCACATTCATCCCCAGTTTCTGCCAATGTTTGGAGTCCCCTTTTGGTCCCTTTTATGGCCCTTGATTGTGGGCTGGCCACCCCTATTTTCTTCTATTTTTCCCCTATTTTTCTTGGTATTTTTTTGGGTCGGTGGTGTCTTTTTCAGCCGGCCAGCTCCATGTCCCCAATCGGCCAGGTCTAGTTGTCCAGTTGGCCAGCCTTACTTTACCTATTTATAGGTGGGCCTACCTCCCTCATTTTTCATAGTCTAGTCCTCCTTTGTATCCCTCACTTATGAGAACCTTTAATGTCTCTTGCTCGGGAGTCGGGACTGTTTCATCGCAGTATGTTCTGCATAGTTGCTTCATATTTCTCTCTCTCTCTCTTGCACTCTCTCTCAACACACTCTAGTGCTTGTATGCTTCCGCTCTGTGCACTCTTTCATGGTATCATTGCTCTAGGTTCAGTGTTACTCTGCTGCCACAGCTTCTCCTTAGTTTTCAGCACCTTCATCTCTGCGTTTTCTTCTCAGCTCTACTGCTGGTCGGCTGGCCTCTTCCCGGTGCTTCTCCACTGCAGCTTCAGGTCATCCATCACTGGTTTGGAACCCTGAGACCCCCTGTACACCTGTCGGCTGCTCTGTTTTAGGGCAGCAGCACTTGTTGTGCTGCGTTTTTTCCTCTCCAGGTGTCTCTTGCAGTTGTTGGTGTTCTGATTTGAGGATTGGTGGCATCCGGTACCTGTGGTGGACACTTCTGTGCGATTTTTTTTTCTTCTGAGATTGAGCCCGAGCTTTTGTGATGGCTTCCCCGACTACTCTTCATATGTTCTCTAAGTCTGCAAAGTTGAATAGCTCCAACTACACTTTGTGGAAGGTGAAGGTGAAATCAGCCTTGCGTGGAGTGGATCTCTGGGATTGGCTTGTTACACTTGCCAATGCCACCCCTCCCACCCTTGCTACCGTTGGTGTAACTCAGGTACACATAGATACTTGGCGGCCAAATGATCGTCGTGTTTTCTCTTTTCTGATGTTGAATTGTCAAGATTCTGTTCTCTCTCATGTGCGTACAGCAGATACTGCACATGAAGTTTGGAAGGCATTTGCAAATCTTTACGAGATTAAGTCTCCAGTCGGATTTTGGCTTTGGAAAAGCAGCTTATGAATTTCTCAGTTTCTGCCTTTCCATCTTTATCTGCTTTCATCCCGAAGATGAAAGATCTCCGAGACAGGCTTGCTGTTTGTGGCAAGGATATCTGTCTCAGACCAAGAAGGATGATGGTATTCTTCTATTAGCAAGTAATCGTCATGTACTTGCTCTTGTGACTTCTCACTCGCGGTCGTGGATTGTGGATAGCGGTGCTACTGCTCACATGACACCTCATCCGGATCGGTTTGGGGACTTTACTGCCGGGGCTGGTGATATCACTTTGGGTGATTCTGCTCCCGTGCCGGTTCATGGACATGGCACCATTCCCATCTACCGCTCCTCCGAGGACAAGAGGTACTTCTCTGACGTTCTGTACATTCCAGATTTGACATTTAACCTTTTGTCAATGAGTGCTCTGACAACTCAGGGTGCGGAGGTGATCTTCTCTTAGGAGACTGGTAGCATCTTGGCTCAAGGAGTCCAAGATAGTGGCTTATACAAGTTGACCGCTTTGCTCTCTACTCGTTATTCTTCAGTTCTTTGGCATGCTCGGTTTGGCCATTTGAGTTATCAGCTTCTACAGCAAGCTTCAAAGGAGGTTTGGTTGAGGGTTTACCGACCATCAAGGCTCCAACTTCTGTTTGTTCCTCTTGTTTACAAGGGAAGCAACACCGAGCCGCCTTTCCGAAGGAGGCAACACACAAATCTTTTGTTAGCACATTCATCCCAGTTTCTGCCAATGTTTGGAGTCCCCTTTTGGTCCCTTTTATGGTCCTTGATTGTGGGCTGGCCACCCCTATTTTCTGCTATTTTTTCCTTATTTTTCTTGGTATTTTTCCAGGTCGGGTGGTGTCTTTTTCAGCCGGCCAGCTCCATGTCTCCAATCGGCCAGGTCTAGTTGTCCAGTCGGCCAACTTTACTTTACCTATTTATAGGTAGGCTTGCCTCCCTCATTTTTCATAGTCTAGTCCTCCTTTGTATCCCTCACTTATGAGACCTTTTATGTCTCTTGCTCAGGACTGTTTCATTGCAGTATATTCAGCATAGTTGCTTCATATATATACCTAGATGAAGCTAGGAACATGCCCAAATTCACCTTTTAGGAACGTGCATGTTATATACTCATGGTAGTCAACCCACCAGACTATATAACTATCAACTCCATTATGCATAGTATGGACTAGATACTACGACATCCCCACTAACGTCATCAGTGCCCAATAGTAGGCTCTCTCTCTTGCACTCTCTCTCAGTGCTTGTATGCTTCTGCTCTGGGCACTCTTTCATCTTCGACATCACTTGCTCTTGTTCATGCAGACTTATGTGGTCCTATGAGTACCGCGTCTTTGAGTAAGGCATTGTACATGCTCGTGATGGTGGATGACTTCTCCAGATTTACTTGGGTTTTCTTTTTGAAGTCCAAGTGGGTTGAGGTGGAAAAAGAGACCGGTTCTTCGGTCAAGCTTCTCACGACTAATAGAGGGGGTGAGTTTACATCCGAGGAGTTTCAGCAATATTGCAAGGATCATGGCATTCGGAGACAGCTTACTACATCATATACTCCATCACAGAATGGAGTTGCAGAGAGGAAGAATAGGACTATCATGGAGATGGCCCATGCCATGCTTGAGCATTCTTCTTTACCTCGACGTTTCCAGGCTGAGGCGGCCTCTACTGTTGTCTATATTCAAAACAAGCCTCCTTCTGCTACTCTTCTAGATAAAACTCCATATGAGGCTTTCCATGGTGAGAAGCCCTCTGTTGTTCATTTGCGGGTATTTGGTTGTTCGGCGTATGTTGTTTTCAGCATTTATCTCTTCATCGTTTTGCTACAGCCATCCGGTGAAGGTAACCCACATGCATTCATTCATTTACAGCATTCATACATAGCCTAGAACAGTCCCAAACAGCCCCTATCTCAGCCTCAGATTTGCAACCTTCCCTCATTCCATTGGGAAGAGTGCATAGCTTGAGATTGGACATCATTGGTGCTTCTACAGCCATGTACAGTTCAGCCCGACTCTTGGTCTTCCTAGATCTTGTGTTTGGCTTATCGCCAGTCCACCGTCAGTCTCTCTCTCAAATTTCTTAAAGTTTGAAGTCTTAAAGTGGATTGCTAAACTTGCGAAACTCAGGAGTCATGATACAGAAGACGGTGTGAGCATTTGTGTGACAGGATCCTCAATTACGAATACTTCCGCTGCATGTTACAATCAGCCACCGGGATTTGAGGTTCCAGGCAAATAGGATCAGGTGTACTAGCTGAAGAAAGCTTTGTATGGTCTGAAGCAAGCTCCGCAGGCTTGGTACCAATGGATTGATGAGTTCTTTCAGAAGCTTGGCCTGCGCCGTTCTCATGCAGATTCGAACCTTTATATCCTCCTTGAGAGGGGGTTGATTGTTATCATTGTGGTCTATGTTGATGACCTCATCTTTACAGGTTCTTAGTCTCCGAGGATCCGTTCAGTCATGGATGCTTTGGAGACAGAGTTTGAGATGACGGATCTTGGCCTTTTGCATTATTTTCTTGGCTTTGAGATTTGGCAGACCCCTAAGGGTATTTTCTTCTCTCAACAGAAGTACACAATAGAGATGTACACACGGGTATTTTCTTCTCTCAGCAAAAGTACACACAACAGATACTTGACAGGTTTCAGATGACTGGATGCAGATCAATATCTTCTCCTATGGATACTAGTGAGAAGCTTTCTCTTCTTGATGCTTCTCTAGGGATTGATCAGGGACAGTATCGGGTTCTCGTCGGTTGTTTGGTATGGTTGACCTACTCCCGATTGGACATTTGTTTTGCAGTCACCTTATTGAGTTCTTTCACATCCAAATCCCGTCAGCAGCATTAGTGGTGTGCTCTCAAGGTTCTTCAGCACTTGCATGGTACTTTGGACTTTGGCATCTTCTATGGCCAAGGGTGCACTCTTCTTGGATGGTCTGATTCAGATTAGGCTAGAGATCCAGATACTCGGCGTTTGACCATTGGTTGTGTTTTTTCACTTGGGTCAGGAGCCATTTCATAGAGCAATAAAAAGCAGCCTACTGTGGCGCTTTCCTGTTCAGAGGCAGAGTATCGTGCAGTTTGTTATGTTGCATGTGAGGCGATTTGGTTGCGGAAATTATTGGGAGAACTTGGCTTTCCTCCTACCGGATCTACTCTTCTTTGGTGTGACAATCAAAGTTGCATCGCCATCGCCAAGAACCCTATGTTTCATGCTCGTACGAACACATTGAGATACAATATCACTATATTCGTGAATGGGTTCTTGTTGGAGATTTGCGTTTGGAGTATTGTCCTTCAGCAAAGAATGGAGCAGATTTGTTCACGAAGCCGGTGTCTCATGCTTCCTTGGCTCCTCATCTTCGGCTTCTCGAAGTTTGTTCAGCATCTAACGCTGAGAGGGGATGTTAACATATTCATCCCCATATTCTACTCATGTATTGTGTCCACATTTGGTTGTGGGCTAGCCACCCCTATTTTTCCCTATTTTCTTGGTATTTTTCCCAAGTCGGATGATGTTTCTCCAGTCGGCCAACTTCCTTTGTCCAGTCGGCTAGTTCTTTTGTTCCAGTCGGCCAACCCCTCATGACCTATATATAGGTGGGCTAGCCTCTTCACTTTTCAGTAGTTTGGTCATCTTTTGTATCCCTCACTTATGAGACCTTTTATGTCTCTTGCTCGGGATTGCTTTCATTGCAATATATTTAGCTTTGTTGCTTCATATCTCTCTCTCTCTTGCACATCTCAAATCAGCACACTCAAGTGCTTATCTTGCTTCCGCTCTATGCACTCTTTCAACAAGTTGTGTCAGGCATTTCAGCACTGCCGCCTGGACCCACTGAAAATCAAAGATAGTGGGATGCCCATGATGCTCAAGCAATGGCCATGATTGCTCTTTTAGTCAAGTGATCAATTGTTCCTCACATCCGATCCTGTAGCTCTACAAGGACTACCTAGGTGGTCCTCGAGTCCATGTTCTATAATGAAGCACAAGTCATGTACTTATGCGCAAGCTGGAGATGAGGTAGTTGATAACAAAAAGTTGGTCACCCCTTACCTGAGTCCTATCAAAGTCTCCATACTTCTCTGAATCTCTCTACGAAAGGAGGAGGCAATCCTATATCCTTAAGAGGAGCTCGTTGGATTACTTCTCCATGAGGAGCAAACAAGGAAGAGCAGCTCTAGGGGTGATGCAAGTAGAGGAGACCAAGGGACAAGGGCAAAGTGGACTCGTCACAAGGTGACACCAAGAAGAACGGAAAGTGTCATTATTGCCACAAGCCAAGGCACTACATCGAAGAGTGTCGGAAGAGGCTTGCAAAGCTAAAAGCTAATGAATACTCCGCAAACTCCGCTTCTTCTACCTCCGACAACAAGAAGCAGCAGCCAAAAGAAAAATAAACCTAGTCCAAGATGATTGGGCTTTCTAGCCACATTATCACCATGGGGGGGAATGTTAAATATTAATAGTGATTGATGTGGGAATAAACAAGTGCTAGGTGGTTGTGTAAACTCCGTCACGGTTTGCTTCCCATGCCTCCAAAAGGAGTATATCCACTCCATGCACTACAGAATCGTCCCCTCCTGAAGGAGGCTGGGCAGCGCAATGCCCTGCAGAAGAGCCTCCCGAGAGGCTATGCATACTCTGATAGAGGGCGCCCTGGCCACCACAGATGCGGCAGTCTGAAAGGATTCCAAGACCAGAAAAGATTTATGATACAATGTCGAAAGTGCTTGACATAGTTAGTACTTGGAATATATGTTAAAGTGGAGGAATAAGATCAAGGAAAGCTCAACCTAGAACAAGGTAAGAAATTAAAATGAAGAGATTCCCTGATGTTGATGTTGTTTCCCAGGACATAAACGTATCTAGGGAAGGAAGGAGAGGAAGTATTACATGTCCTTATTGACGGGATTCCTTTAAGGGTGGTTACATTAATAGGTAGTCTAGAGGGCTAAACCAACAATTGAGGTGGCCAATATGAAGACGACAAGCCTAGGGGACAACCAAAGGCATTGAAGTGTTAAGGTAAAGGCCAAAAGGGGTTTAAGCCTTAGATGGCCACATGGGCAAGGGGGAGTATGGGTTTGCAAGCCACAAGTCGTGGAATCGCCAGATTGGGAGTTCCAAGGAAAGAGTTGTGCTCAAGAGAAGCCTTACTATGGTCAGGTGGTTAATAGAGAAGAAGTCCTGTGTTATAAATAGTGGTTAATAGAGAAGAAGTCCTGTGTTATAAATAGTGGTTAATAGAGAAGAAGTCCTTTGTTGTAAATTGGGATTATCTCTTAATTATTCTTTAAGACATA
Source organism: Cibotium barometz (assembly GCF_041138505.1). Taxonomy (NCBI): domain Eukaryota; kingdom Viridiplantae; phylum Streptophyta; class Polypodiopsida; order Cyatheales; family Cibotiaceae; genus Cibotium; species Cibotium barometz. The sequence goes on along the minus strand of NC_141088.1, from coordinate 22,011,944 downwards.
GCTAGTGCTACAATAGGACTATGGGCTGCATTCCAATTTGAGGAGATTTTTATCGTTTCAAGTGGTTACATACATAAAATATGAACCCTCAAAAAAAGATGATATTTCATGTCCAGCCCTGTTTTTGCATTATGAAGTTGTATTCCAAGGAAAAATGACTAAAAAAGAAAATAAGTTTCTGATCAACTTGCAAAGAAAGCCTTTTAGGCTGTACCTGTGAACAGTGTTCTTGCCATGCAGATACTGCAATCCCAGAAGTATCTGCCGTGTATAACGCCGGATAACCGGCTCTGCAAATCTATCAAACTCTTGAAGCAGTCTGTAGATAGAGCCCCCAGAGACAAGTTCCAAGTATATGTATAAGCTTTCACCAACCTGTGCACACATGCACCCACGCACGCGCACACATATTACCTTCATAATCCATCCATATAATGAGAGTGCAATCAGCCACAAAGAGAATAGTGGTGATAAAAACCTAAGTGATACTACATAGCTCTCGAGATCATTTACAGAAGCTCCCATAGAAGTATGCATCCAGCCCTTCACCTTGGTCCCCCACTCCTCTTACCCAGCCATATGGAAAGCCTATGTGAGCACACTTCTCAAAGCAGGCAAACAGTCCCCCCCATTAATGTCACACATATACCACAGCCAACCACCTCTAGTCTTTCCACATCAAAGTCAGTCACCCAAGCCCTCAATAACCTCAAGGATGGTGGGGCGAAAGATCATGAGGTCCTACAACTGGATTTATTCACCCACAGTTGTAAGACCCTCACTCTGAACTTCGCTAGCCTTTCAATGATTTGCCAAGGCCTCCCTCAAATCGGGTCGGAGTTCACCGATATACTCACAATGCGGGAAACCTAATGAACCCACAACACTACCAAACATCATGATTTGACATCTCATGGTCAATATTTGGATCAGAAGTAGAGGCACACCTCAATGATTAGGCAAAGCTGTTGGAGGTTTGTACCTTGATCGAGGCAGACCTCAACCCTGGGTAGCTGGATGTAAATCTTGTTGTAATATGTTCTTGATTATGGTTTAACCTCAGTTGAGGAGACATCTGTATTTAGTCCCCTTTCTTATATATATGTTACCGGAAAAAAAAGTTATGTGTAGCCAGCTAAAAACTACTCATGCCATGAGCTGCATGAATGGGGGGGAAAGAGCAAACATGCAACCAATAAACCATCACCATTTTTTCAAATTAATGAGAACAAGGGCACCCTCTATTTTACCATTTCACTCCCTTTGTAATGTAAAATATTGGGATGCCTCAGAGTGCTCAACAAAGCGATTTCCTGCACACATAAAACAAAACGCATAAGATCCTTCGTTGAACTAATAATGCTTAGGATGTTTTCAAAATCAAGTTCACAATTGCTCCTCAACAACACCTTTTAAGCCTTGGACTTGTCATTCACCTTGGCATATGACATGCACGATAACAGTACACTGCTGATTGTGTGCATGCGTGCATGCGCTCGAGAGGGCACCAATTAAAAGTTCACGGTACTTCCCGAACTTCACAAAAGCCAAAGTGAAAACTTCACTTCATGAGAGTCTACTCACAAAGCTTCAAATCATCACCTCCATCATGCATATAGCATAGACAATGTGCTATGGCATTCCTACTCGTGTTACCTGCACCCAAGAGTAGGTGCAGGGATAAAGGTGAGTCACCCTAGGGACCAATCTTCACAGATAAATCATTGAATTGAGTTTCTATCACTTCTTTGGAGGCGAAAGACAGACCCAGCCATGATGAAGGCTAGCACTAAAGAGAACACACACACTCTCTCTTTCACACACACATGTGCGCATGGTAGCTGGTTCGGCAATTGCACTGCGTTGAATAGAAACAATTTAATACTAGCCAGCTGGCCGCGAAATTTGCATGTCTATATATAGATATACCAATGGAAAGTTCAAGTTTTGCCCCAAACCTGGCAAAAACCAAAGTGCCATCCTGACTCCACAGAGTCTACTCACAAAGCTTCAAATCATCAATTCCAGCATAGCATAGACTATGTGCTACGGCATTCCCACTCATGTCATCAGCACCCAAGAATAGGTGCAGGTTCATGCATAAACATATGTCAACGTTGTAGATAAATCTTTATAGACTCAACCATGATGAAGGCCAGCACTTAAGAGTACACACACACACTCACACACAAATACATGTGTGTGTATGTGTACATATTATTAAATACATACATATTATTAAATATATTAATTTATATATTTCTTGTTGACGACAAATGTGTAATCCAAATAATTGAAGTTATTTAGATAGGATCCACTGGATTTCATCATTTATTTTTGTTTTTTGTTTTGGAAGGTGTCAGAGTTTGAACTCGTGACCTCTTGGGTAGGGTGGGTCAGGAGCTAACCAATCAAGCAAGAGCCTGCCTACACTGATTGAATTATGGAGCAACTACATGTAACCTCCGGAAAATAAATTGGTGAACTTCATAAAAGTAAGAAACAAGTGGGCAGCAAAATAAGTAAGAAACAAGTGGGCAAAATCATGATCCTCATGCTCACCCTTGAAACATTAATAACAAGTTATACTATGTCTAGTCTGTAATAACACATATTTTTGGTTTTTTGGGGAAGAGGGGAGAGATGACACATAAGCTTTACTTCTGCCCTGCCACCAGTCCTTTGTCCTTGCTGTTCATCACATGGGAATGCACTGCATAAATGTCATTTTCAAAGATCCTTGAGCATCTTATTTCCAAGTCTCGGCAAGCCACATGTCATATGCACCATGCACAGTCTTTGAGACCAACTCTCTTGTTCCAAGGTTAATAATTGAAGTTCCAGAAACATATGCAGAGTGTCAACTGGTCCCATAGGCAGACGGCATCGCTTCTCTATTTGAAAATAAGCGGCATCATACGCAACAGTCCTCATATGCATGTCCCATGACTTCATGAGGACATGTACAGGGTAGATTAGGATGAGGCAGCATTTTTGCATTAGGCATAGTCACAGGAAACGGCCGTTTCACTCCCTAGAATCGTGTTTCTCTGTTTCAAGACCCCATCCATTTCCATGGCCATTTCTCGTTTCCCACGTGATATTGTCACAAGAAACGGCCATTTCCACCCCTAAAAACTCGTTTCCCCATTTCCATTCCTCAAACATTTCCGTTCCCATTTCTCGTTTATAGTGACTATGGCATTAGGGTTTGTAAGAAGTACATTCAACAAATAGTTTGCATTTTTGCATTTGCCCCAAATTAGGGTTTATGTCTTTATCCACAACCAGTTTTGTGCATGTACGCTAAGGTTTTCTATAGCCAGATTGAGTCTAGCCTACATTTTCATTGCTAGCATTAGGGCTTTGCATAGTTTGCATGTATGCAACCTAGATCTAGTACTAAGTAAGTTTCAAAACCCACAGCTCTTTTCATGGTAGACATAAATTCCAATTGGGAACAGTACGTTCAACAAGAAGGGGAACGGGCATACTGTGAAGCCCACAAAAAGGACCAGCAAGGCAGATACCTAGATATTGGAGAACATGATGGCAATTTTCATGAGACCGAGTACAAACGATGAAATAGTGGCACAGTTGAAGACCATGGGCAAAGGGATCCAAACAACACGCAAGGGAGAGTCTGGAATCTGCAGTTCTCCAAGGTCAACCAAGAGGTACATTTGTCTGAGTCTGCAGAGCCAATATCAGTTCAAGAATGGTCTCTGGTGGAAACGTTTACAGTTCACCTATGTCTCTCCAAATCTAGTATGGAGGAGAATGAAGATATTGGCGCAACAGAGGAGTTTCCAAGAATCCATTGGCAAAGGAGGCAGAAGAGCCAATAGTTGCAATGAAGGCAGCAGTGGCAGGGCCAAAAAGCTGGGAGGTGAACCTACAGTTGGACTGGACCAAGGATGGAGAAAATGTACATCCGCCTCAGTGCTCCAAGTTTAGCAAGAGGGGATGTCATGTGAACGCCTTGTTCTGATGCCACCTGGGCAAGGTAAGTTTAGAGGCCATATATGGGAAGATTGGAGCAATTTTGGAAGTGCCAAGGACATGCACCAATGCTTGAGACATATTGGACACAATATGGATATGTTTAATGACAATTTTTTATGATATTTTGGAACCTCAAAGGGCTGACCGGACTTGTCATCAAAATCCCTATATAAAGGAAGGTCAAGGATCATAATTAGCATTCAGCAATTAGACAACAATCAAAATCCCTATATAAAGGAAGGTCAAGGATCATAATTAGCATTCAGCAATTAGACAACAATCCTCGATTCTAGATCAACAGAAGTCAGCCCTGGGATAGCAATTTGCGACCCACGGACCAGCCGGTACACAGCATTAAAGTGTCCAGATCTACTTCAGATCTAATCAAGCACTATATATACATCAAGTTTTGGTAATATACATTAGGAAAAGGTTCGGTAAAGAGTCTCTCTTATCTGCATCTTTGTGTCTTCATTCTATATGTAATTAGCGTTAATCTTTGTAGCTTCACATTTATCATTATTAATTACAAATGTTATTCTCCGACGATAAACTCTCTTTTATTTTCTTCATGTTGTGTAAGTACTTTAGCTCTGGTCTCCCCACTTACTACATTTTAAAAGCGTGTTGCTAACACACATTTCCTCGCCCATGAGGAGGGGATGGATGGCATACACTACCGATGGCCCAAACGGCGCAAAGGCCTAGGTAGTAGGGCCTTACTTTTGCAAAATGGAACAAGTGAACCATTGGAAGAGCTGGGCGACCATTAGCATGTAAAAAATGTGTCATTATCAACGTCTTAAGTATAGTATTGATACTCAAAAGATCAATATCAAAACGTAGCAGGTTGAGGATCAAAAAGGAAGGTTAAGAGTGGCCAATATAAGATAAAATAGGGTGCCAAAAATTCATTCCTGTGTTATGTAGTTTCATGTCTCATGTACCAAAGATAAGCTTATTTATCAAACTGGCACAAGATCAGAAGTCATACAAGTTCCCAAACGGGTAAGACTAGGTGTATTATTTCATCTTATCTTCAGCAAGCATGGTGGGGAATCTGCAATAACCTGAGCAAGTTGCTTGGCACATTCCTTCGATCTTGGATCATCTGGAACAATTTCAACTTCCTTAATTGCACACATATCTCCAGTTTCACTACATATATATAAAAACAGAATCAGAAAGTGTATCTCGTAGCAATTTGAAAATACTTCCACACAACTGTACAAACCAAAGGACCTCCTACCTGTGATGTCCCCTGTAGACTTTCCCAAACGATCCACTTCCGAGAAGTTTACCCTTTAGCCATTTGCCAGCAGATGGAACTGCATCAGCTCTACCCGGGCTCCACAACCATCTTGCTGATGCCAGTGGTGAATCGACTCTACTCGAATCCTCCGACCGGTTTCCTGAAGGAACACCTGAGTGAGGAGACATGGGGGCTGCAATCGGAGCTGGAGGCAAAGGCAGTGGATGTGCATTTTGTGAATTGTCATGCCAGGTGGTGGAATAGTCACGGAGCATTCCACTTGCCAACGAATGTGGCGGAGACATTGCTCTGCTTGTCATCTTTGGGCTCGAAAGAGGACTCCTCCTCGGGCTTTGCAAAGGGCTTTTCCGGGGGCTTTGATAAGGAGATCGGTCTTGACACACCATTCTTTCCTGCAGCCACACAGGATCACCTGCTGTTGAAATGTTGTTGCATAGGTTTTTCTTAGAAGAGGGACTGGCTCTGCCAACATCTTGCTCAAGGCCTTTACTTCGAAGTGGAATGGGCCTTGCAGCATCCGATGCCCGTGGACTTACTAATGGACTGGTCAATATACTGTTCGGGGGACTTGCATGTATGCTAATAACATCATTGTATGAACCAAGCTTTTTAATTCCTTCTCTTTTCCCAGATTTGACAGGTCCTTTCGGTGAGGGAGGAACGGGAAGGGGGCTTCCAGGCCTCGCCACTTCAGTTTTCTCTTGAACAAGGCCATGAAGAGAATTGCTGAAATACAGACGTGGATGCTTCAATTAAAGAGATCAATCATAAAATTATTCAAGATGTACATGTGCAACACACACACACACACACACAAGCACATGAACATACGATGTACACACACAAAAAGACAAGCAACTGCACTCTCTACATAGAAACATAGAAAGAATTGGCATATATCAACTGCCCACAACTTGGACGGAAACTTCAAAGAAGTCAAAATGTCAACTAACATACATAACATAACATGCATGCTATAACATGTCCTTAGGTTTCAGTGTTATGGAAAGGTGGAGAAATGTTTTGCTTACTCTGAGCCATTAGCTCTAGGTTGTCTTGGTGTGTTCACTTTTGCCCTTGCTTGTGAGATGAAGGTTGAGGTTGCAGTAGCTCCCGCACCTGACCCCTCCCAACCTGTCCCTACATCTTCCACCACTAAACTGTTTGGGGATGAGCTAACACTTGACCCCATGCTGTACTCAGATGACCCTCCATCTCCATCACCATTTTCTTTGAGTATGGGTGGCCGCAGACAGTGAGGAATGCCACGCGCATACAGAAACAAGTTGTTCAATCCATTCTCAGGGCTGCTTTCAAGCGGGGGGAGAGGAAGGGGCACAAATTTGTCAATGTTAATAGGGGAAACAGGCTCTGACAAAAACGGTGACAGAGGCTCCAGACGTACATTATTATCAGAGGCTATGCTGAAGCTAGATAAGGATCTTCTAGGCGCATCTTCAAACTTGTCAAGCTCTTTCAAGTGCCAGCGGAGGTTCCGAGAGCGTTCCAGACGTGGAGTTCGAGGGCTTGATATGTCCTCATGCTTTACACGATTCAACTGTTCCTGTAAAGCATCCTTGAGATCTTCTTTGCTTCCCTTTCTCTTCCCATCTTTCAAAGGTAGCTTGGGTAACCAGGATAACATTGGGAGTCAAAAATACATGCATGCATCCGTGTGTGTGGGCATGCATAGGGAGAAACACCAAGAAGGATGCACTCCTTTAGAGAAGCACCATAAATAAAACTCCTTTTCTCCACTTCCTGTGAGAATCACACTACTTTATCACAAAATAGCCTGGAAAATGCAGCCCTTTGTGCTGTATCCTTCTGTTTGTTTTGTTTGTCGAAGTGTCAGCTTTCAAGCCTGACTGTTTCCTGAATCTGAGGAGTTAAATAGAGCATGATATTCTTTATAAAACCATGCCCTTGATGAAAGGGTTCTTCCTTAGTCAAAGGATTGATGGATGGCCAACTACCCACTTGAGCTTTGATTCCTGCATCCAGATCAGAAAAGCAAAAGAAAAGGGGGAAAATGAGGATATGATAAATACACATGAAAATTGTTTCATTGTGGATCTTTTTAAAACAATTTCTTCAGATACCCTTTTTCTTCCTTGCAATATGCTTCCCCCATCCCCCCTCTCACAAGAAAGAGATTGAAATTTGATAACTGCAGTGAAAAACCTTAAATTTTGATAGTAAATTTCCTCCTCTGAAAGCAATATTCCGGATCTAATCAGGACTAAATAAATACTAAAAATCAAAGAATTTTCTGATTTTAAGCAAAATTCAGGAGCAAATGATTGTTTTTGCAAATGACTACTCTCTCTCTCTCTCTCTCTCTCTCTCTCTCTCTAACACACACACACACACACACACACACACACACACACACACAGATTAATTACCAATTTGGCAGAAAAGAAAATTGAGGCGAGCCCAACAACAGAGAGCAAAAGGCCTACAATGGACAAAGCTCGGATCCCATCAAAAACTGCTGGATTTTTGCCTTTGAAAAACAGTGATCGCCGGCCTTCTCCTCCTTCTGATGATTCTTCTGGGCCTTCTAATTCTTCTTTGTCTGCTGTTTCTTCTTCAATTGAAAGCCCAGAACTCCTACCTTTCTTTTCTCGCCCTGCAAAATCGCTCACCACAATCAGAGATCGCCCAACAGGATAACGAGATGAGCTTTTCTGTTTTTACTAATCAGAGCTGGTTAAGATGCTAAATGAAGTTTTGCCATTGATCGAGAACAGCCAAATTGACCCCAGCTAAGGTGACTTCCAGGAGGTCAGGTTGACTCGCCCACTATCAAATAGTAATTGCGTGTACACATTCTGATTGGACTCTTGCAATATCCGCCTTAAGAAGCTTGTATTACCCAAAATAAAAGCTCATTCCCATTGTGGGCGGGTGAAGTGGTGTTAGCCCTTTAGGTAGTCTATTTGGGAAAGCTTGGAGGAGGGGGGTGTGTGCACGCGCGCATGCACTTGTGTGCACTCGTGCTTGCACAAGCGTGTTGTATGGTTAGTTTTTGGTCACGAGTGCAAAGTTGAAGAACTCTATGGAGTTTTCAATTTCAAACTTCGGCTCAAAGAACATTTAAATCTAATAACAAAAATAAGAAAGTCGTATAGTCACGCAGGCCCAAGGTGGAGGTGTAAGTTTTTATTTTTATTCTGGCGAGAGTAGGTACCGAAGGTAGATGCCACTATGGAAGTCTCGTCCACTTTGGGAGGTATGCTCAGTTAAAGCCCATGAGGCGGGTGAAAAGGTTGAAGAGCTCTGTCCACTTTAAGTCGAAACTTAGGTTCCAATAACACTTGAAATTGAGGAGAAAAAAAGAAAGCATCTCATTCACATAAGACTAATCTTTGTGTTTGTCTTCATTTGGTACAAGGGCTTGGACCTACCCATAGAGATGCCTTTATGCATGCTTCTCCCTCTTTCAAGCACAAACAACCATGTGTCCTTCAGCGATTGTTTGAAATGCTATGCATAAACCTAGTACTTCTTTCTTCTTCCGCTTTGGGGGGTCTAGATCTGAGAATAACTAAGCTATCCAAGACATTTTCAATCAATTGTGCTTCCACAAACATTGCTCAAAAATACATGACCAAAGCAAAGTGCTTTTAAAATTGAGATTTCTCACTTTGGAGAAGGGGGCAGGGAGTAGATAGGCACAATATAAACTTGGAAGTGAAAAAATGTGGATAGCATCCATAATACATGGTTCACATTAGAGGTTTTATTTTCAAATCCACTTAAGTCCAATGCATACACATTTTGAAACATTGTAAGGCTTTGAGAAAACATGTACAATGTTCTTGGAAAGCTTGTGAACAATATTTAATAATTATGTCCCTTCACATGTAAGCAATGTGAGGCGTGATTTAAGGAGGCTAGGTTACTTTCATGCTTCTTCTCTTACCCAAATTCACAGCAAGGTGTTACTCATCTTGGTTAATGGCAACTTCATAAGTAATGGATCGTAGCTACATCCATCTTTTTGCATGTTGTTTCAAATCTTATGTTATGATATAAGAAAGTCTGACACATTTTCTTTTCCAATTGCAAAATCTTTTAACTATGATCTTTTAAATGGGGTCTCTCTTTTGAGAATTTCCAAAACACCAAGCTACATCACATTACGTGCCCCAAAAATATTCCATTGAAATTATGCCGGTTCTCTATAAGGTAGAGGTATTCACCAGTGCCATTTGATACAATCCACAAGTAAGAGGAAAGTGAAGTGTCAAGTTCAAGAAACTGCAAAGATAGCCGTTGTGGGCATGTGCACAAACGCAACAATTTGGGACATGATTCAACCACTATCTCTCACCTCTTATTTAAATATTTGATTCATTAAAATTCCAAAAGTGAAATGAGGTTTTATAGGAATATGTTGCTCATTGACTTTTGCACAAGTAGCAAAGATGAAACAAAAATGTTGAGAAAGAGAAGCTAACTTTAAAAAATAATAAAATAAGTAAGATGGTGCAAGGCTAAGTAGTGACCTGTATACTTTAATGAATGCATTGTGTAATTTGAATCACATGAATTAGATATTTTTGAGATACTTGATATGTTGGTTTTTGTGCATGTTCCTAGCAACATTCCATCCACCTTGAGGAGATATTTCATTTCCTTATATTTTAGAAAAAAGGAGGAGTATATAAGGACCCTCAAAAGGAGGTAAATATATGTCTTCAACGCCAAAAACAAAATGTATTACTATTAAGTAGTTATATTGATCATCTTAAAGAGATAGTTATATTGATCATCGTAAAGAGATGAAAATGCACACATTTATTGACCTTTTATGCTTGAAATATGAGCAACATTTATTACCAAAAAGAAAAACAAGCGATGCATGAAATAAAGACCCTCTAAATGTTGGATTCACCCTTTATATATTGATCATCTTAAAGATATGAAAATGCACATTTGTTTACCTTCTATGCTTGAAATATGACCAACATTTATTACTAAAAAGAAAAATAAGCGATGCATAAAATAAAGACCCTCTAAATGTTGGATTCACCCTTTTAGTCATATTCCGCATCTTCATTAATGTACTATTATTCTATTATTATCTAGGGGAGGTGGAATGTTCTAATTCATCCCTTATCTTCATTAACATACTATTATTCTATTATTATCTAGGGGAGGTGGAATGTTCTAATTCATCCTTGTATGTGTAACCTCTAAGGTGTGTATCTTTAAATATTATGAATGACTTGGGTTCATTGTATAGTGATGCAAACTCCTTTTTAATTTATTGAGGGAGTCAATGTAATTTTCTTTTTGTTAAGACTCATCCCATTCTTCAATTTGGAAGGTCCTTAAACTAGATGACACATAAATAAAGGATACTTATGTATAGCTCCTTGGCTATCCCTTTGTGTTGTCATGCTTTTGAGTTTGAAAAATAGAGGAGCAATCACATTTCCCTATAAAGATGAGATTACCATCTATCTATATATTATAGGGCTAACTTTTAGCCTCCACGTGTCACGTCTTTTTACATGATCGATTCCACGTTTACACTGCATGCGCCGCCTCCACGTTTGTAGGTTGGGCCACCACACTTCCAATGTAGCGCTGCCCCTCTTGTATTGCTGGGCCGCCTCTCTTACAGGCTCGTAGGTCACCTTCGTTAATGCGAGAGGGAATTTGAACTTCATGCAGTGGCCAGCTTCGTCTTCGTTCTTTGCAAATCGAGTAAGATCCTATCCACGCAGCATCCAGCCTTTATTGCATGCAAGCTCTCCTCTGTTCCCTGCTGGTAATGAGCATCTCTCTCTCTCTCTCTCTCTCTCTCTCTCTCTCTCTCTCTCTCTCTCAACTCATGTTTTTTTGGTGGTTATGCAGGCTATTGGAAGCGTCCTCTCCAATGGACGTGCTCCCCTCCTGTCTCTTAACTCATGTTTTTTTGGTGGTTATGCAAGCTATTGGAAGCGTCCTCTCAAATGGACATGCTCCCCTCCTCTGTTGGTGGTTCGCCCTCCCAACTGGCTCTCAAGTTGACGTGTGCTCCCCTTTGGTGTGGTGCTTGGCCCTCCCTATGCATCCTTTTTTTACTATAGGCACTCCCTATCTCTGTCTCTAGCTATGCTGAATGCTCAATGCTCATGCGATGGGAGAGGAGGGAGAGACAGTGAGAGAGGGGGGGGGTACCTTTGCATGGTTCTACAACGATAGCATGCTTCTACAATCCACATGCATCAGCACTCGATGATATGCATGGTTCAACAGTCACATGCAACATGTTTGTTTTTAGCAAAGGTTGGCAATAGGCGTTGGGCATGTAAAAGTGATGGGAAAGGAGGGAGAGAGAGAGAGAGAGAGAGAGAGGGGGGGGGGGCTACCTTTAATAGTTGCAAATCGTAATCCTGTGTGTTTTTTTCCATTCTCTCACTCTCTTTCTTTATGTTTTGGCAGGTTGTTTGCAAGCCATCATCGGACAGGTAGCAGCACTTTCTTTTTCAACCGTGTCGCACTCTCGAAAGTAAGTCGCCTGTAGTGGATGCAATGGTTTTGTTTATGGCCATGAATGATGTTGTTGTATTAGCATGCAGTGTTGTTTTTGTTATGGATGATGTCTGCTAGAGAGAGGAGAGAGGTTGGAGGTGGCACTATTAGAGAGAGAGAGGATTGACGATCGTCTCTGTCCTCTCTTTATCCAAGACTGTGGTGTCCATCTCTCTGTCCATGGCTCTGGGTCCGCTTGCTCTGTGTGCCAATAGTAAATAACAATGAATGATGGTTATTTTGGGTTAAGGTTGCTTATGTGTCATGTTTCTAAAGTGTTCATTTTTTTCTAAACTTTTAGTATTTTGAAATGTTTAAGTGATGTGACTATTTTAATATCCTTTTTATTTGTTTATGTGTGTGTGTGTGTGTGTGTGTGTGTGTGTGTGAGAGAGAGAGAGAGAGAGAGAGAGATTGAAATGTAAAATTTATGGGAGTGTGTGTGTGTGTGCGTGTGTGTGTGTGTGTGTGTGTGTGTGTGTGTGTGTGTGAGAGAGAGAGAGAGAGAGAGAGAGAGAGAGAGAGAGAGAGAGAGAGACACATAGAGAGAGAGAGAGAGAGAGAGATTGAAATGTAAAATTTATGGGAGTGAGAGACCATTATAGTAGGCTGCATGTACGTGTGTGCGTGTGCGTGTGTGTGTGTGTGAGAGAGAGAGAGAGAGAGAGAGAGAGTGATTAATTAAACTTTGAAAGTTTTTTAAATGTTTTAATAATTGAATAACGTGTGTATGGGTGTGTGTGCATGTGTGCGTGTTGGTTGAGAGAGTTTTTTTAAAATGTTTTATTAATTTGAATAGCAAGTGTGTGTGTGTGTGTGTGTGTGTGTGTGCTGTTTGTGGTTGAGAGAGTTCATTTGTTGAAGTTGAAAGTGTTTTAATAATTTGAATAGCGTGTGTGCGTGTGTGCATGTGTGTGTGTGTCTGTGTGTGGGTAAAAGTATTTTAAAATATTTTGCTATCCAAATACTTTGAATAGCATGTGTGTGTGTGTGTGTGAGAGAGAGAGAGAGAGAGAGAGAGAGAGTGAGAGAGAGACAGAGAGAGAGAGAGAGAGATTGTTTATAGTTTGTGTGTGTGTGTCGCGTGTTTGAGAGAGTTCTTTTATTGAAGTTGAAAGTTTTTTAGTTGTTTTAATAATTTGAATAGTGTGTGTGTGGGTGTGTGTGTGTGTGTGTGTGTGTTGGTTGAGAGAGTTTTTAAAAAATGTTGACTTTTTTTTTAAATGTTTTTTTAATTTGAATAGCAAAAGTGTGTGTGTGTGTGTGTGTGTGTGTGTGAGAGAGAGAGAGAGAGAGAGAGAGAGAGAGAGAGAGAGAGAAATATTAAGTGCAGCCTTTTATTTTCTTTTTTTAAGACACTTTAATATCCTTTTTATTTGTTTAAGTGTGTCTGTGTACTTGAGATAGTTTTTTTATTGAAGGTGGATTTTTAAAAAATGGTTTAATACTTAAATAGCAAGCAGGTGGGTTGTGTGTGTGTGTGTGTGTGTGTGTGTGTGTGTGAGAGAGAGAGAGAGAGAGAGAGAGAGAGAGAGAGAGAGAGAGAGAAATAAAGAGTGAGTGATTGTTTACATTTTATTGTTTTCTTCTTACTTCTTACTTTTTTAAGTGTGATGTTTAATATTATTAGTAAGTGCAATCTTTTGATTTCTTATTATTTTGTTTAAATATGATGTTTATGTGCTTTGAGTTTGTGTGTGTGTGTGTGTGCGTGCATGCGCGTGTGTGTGTGTGTGTGTGTGTAAGTTTTTTAAATGAGGGTGAAAGTAATGTTTTAACAAAAAACACATGTATTAATTCAAACACACGTATTAATTCAAACACACATGTTCCACACACAAAGGGGTAAGCACCCAAATGTACAAATTCAAACACACATGGTAGTTACAATTATGATTTTTACTCCCATGAGCATTAATATAGTAGTTACAATTATGATTTAACACACTCGCACATAGTAGTTACACATCTACTTGCGTACATATATGTGTGTATGTTCAACAAAGATGGAAGAGGTGACTATCATTTTTTTCAGCATATGAGGAGTAGTACTCTTTCCTTTGAGGAAAGGGTGAAGTTGGTTACTGAATTTGAGCATCGCTTTTCAAGATAATGGATAGAACGATGTTTTTAAAATTATTATACGTTTAGATTTAGAACAATTAGATAAAAATATTATGCTAATGAATAATAAAGAAAGTCTAGGCTTAATTGATTTTTATGAAATAAACTATAATGCCTCAGGTGATAGAGATAAAGTACAATAAGTATTTGATGAAGTTATTAAATGTATCCCAAAGCATAAGCTCCTTCAAAAATAAATGTGGTTGTGTTCTTCTTTAGTGACCATTGGTGGTAGATTGCTTTTGGTATTTGAATAGTTTTTATTTTTCATTCTTTTCTTATACTCTTTCTCCATGTTGCTAAATATAAAAAGATCATGATTGTTATTAATGTATAGTTTGCTTATGTTTTATGCAAAGATATATCATTAAATATCTTAAAGTTGACCTATGCTAATAATAAATTGTCAAATACGATCTTCTTTGAGGAGATGCCACAAATGGGCTTTTTAGATGCCAGCCTAGCCCAAATTGTCAAATACGATCTTCTTTGAGGCGATGCCACAAATGGGCTTTTTAGATGCCACAAATGGGCTTTTTAGATGCCAGCCTAGCCCAAAATGGGAAGTTCTTGGATTTGATTGGGTGGGATGATATTAATCCTTGGTATATTTATATAGTCTTAGACCCTTATAGGTCAGATGACAATCTCAGGCTTCTCAAAGAGACATTAGGATTACTAGATGGCTTTTATATTGTGGCTAGTAGATGTAGGAGCTTTGAGGAAAAGCGCTTCATTTTTAGGGAAATACTGAAGTGCATTCTGTTAAGGAAGTTGGTAAAGATAATGTAATAAACTTTAAGATTATTGATGGATATCTCTCTCTCTCTCTCTCTCTCTCTCTCTCTCTCTAGCTAACCAAACATATGAACAAAAAAAAAACTTTTTCTATGCATCACATATTGACAACAAACACACAGATAGATAGAGACAAAAAGGGCAACAAACACACAGATAGATAGAGACAAAAAGAGCAACAAAAAAACTAACCTCAAGTTGAAGAGAGAATTATATTCAAAAGCACCAACTTTGATGCTATCGTCCTTATGCTTGCTTCTACATAATAACACACAAAGGCCAAAAAATTAACAAACTTATGATCTCTATATTTTACTCACCCAGTCCTAGCTACATTTCACACCAAATACACAATAAAAGTCAAGAGTAACTATTTGTATATTGCATGTGTGAGTGTGTGTGTGTGTGTGTGTGTGTCAATAAGAGTTATCATTGTGTACTTTTTTATCAAGGAGGTATCTACATGTATATATTGTTGGTATATAGGTAGGTTACTAGGGTTAGTTATATGTTGGCAAAGATACAAAGAGATATTTGTAGAGCCTTAAGATATTAATTTTGGATTTCAGCAAATGGAGATTCAGAATGATAACAATCGCTCAAAAGCTATAGTGATGACTGCGAATGATTCTTCTAATGAAGAAGTAGCTTTGTCTACCCCACCACCTGAGTTGATGAATGTTCGAGCTACAAACCACCTTGCTCGATCAAGGTCTCCATCTGGATAACCAAACTCTAAACGTGTACAAACTATTACGAATATATACGAGCGCAGTGAGAAAAATCAAGTTGCTTGCACGGATTACTTAGATGCCCTTTGGGATGAGATCCGTGGAAGTGGCCAGCCAAAGGGAAGATACACTAAGAGATGAGTCGACTCATCATCTCCATCGCGTCTTCTTTAACAGTAGTGGTCGCATGGAGGCTAACCAACTAGACATGAAATATGCATGTTGAAATTGGTGAACGTTTGGGTGGATGTAATGGGTAATGTAAAGAATAAGTCGATTCTCTAAAAGAGCAAGTACATACATTAGACTTGGAGGTATTGAGTCTTAAGATATCTGTTAATCGACTCAATGCTATTATGAAAAAGATGAGCCGTATGTTAGAAGCTAGGATAGTTACCTAGAGATTTTGTGAGAGTAATGATGTTTTTGCTCAAGGGACAATTTGTATTGTAACTTTCAGATTTGGCTCTCCATTTTGGTGATATTTATGAATTTTCTATTTTCTCAAATTTAATACTTCTCTTCTCTATTTTGTTCTCACTCTTTTTTTCCTATCTCTCAACATGTTTTATATTTCTCTTCTTTCTCTCTTTTTCTCTCTCTCTCTCTCTCTCTCTCTCTCTCTCTCTCTCTCTCATTGTCTATGTTTCCTTCTCTCCACTCTCTCTTCGGAGACGGATTGTATATGTTATACTCACTTATCTATGTAGGAGAGAGATTTTTTATATTTTATACTCACTTATCTATTATAAACTTCTCTAAGAATTACATTGTTATTGAGCTGAGTCTATTTGGAGTAGAGTCACATGTGTGATAATGGCTATTGAAGTAGAATAAATGTAATAAGGTAATATTATGTTGTTGTTTGAAGTTGAGAATGTTTATAAAAAGAAAATTAGTTTTGTTATTTTGTTTTTCGAAGGAGATTGAAGATGGTTAGGAGCTATGTATATACTTGAGTTTGAACCAAGTTTGTTGGCTTTGAATTTTGGATGCAACTTACGTGTCTCGCTGTAATTGTTCATGCACAAGGGCTTGCATTCGAAAGTAAAATGTTGCTAATTTAACATATTACTTCAATGAAAATAGAATTGAAACATTTGGAAGGATTGAAAATGAGGAGGAGCATAGAGAATTCTATGGTGGAATCCACTTAGATTTAAGTAACATAGCAATTGCCAATGCTACGTACTTCAAGAACCTATCAATGAACATCGGAATGCTCAGGCACATAGAGATATGGCACCAGGCCCTTTTTCATTTGATTTAAATGAGCTACCTATGGATGATAATTTTCATTCTATTGGCGATGTGAAAGGTATTAAATCCGAATGTCACTCTATAAGGCGTGTGTTTTCATTTCCTCAAAATAATAAGCAGCTAGCAACTATGGTGGTATATTCCAAAGATTGTACTCTTCATGTATTAGGAGCCCTTTCTTATAAGTTTCCATTTTATGGTGCACTAATTTGAAAATGTAAGGCGTCAAGAAAGCTTGGACAATATGTGGGCAAACACCGTTGTGGAAGTGGGAATATCTCTTTACTTTAGTTGTGGATAGAAACCAAAGAACACCTCTCTCTCTATGGTTTAGAGCTAATCAATTGTATGCAGATGCAAATCGTTTGCTATATTTCCTTTGCAAGTGGGTGTGGAATTCATCTCTTTGATCATGGACTAAAAGGAAAAGGGAAAATATGATCGGACGTATGTATAATGTTAGTCCGAGTGCATGTGAGCAATATTACTTATGCATGTTACTCACAGTGTGCAAAGGGTGTAAATCTTTTGAGGATTTATGAACAATGAATGGACATTTGTATCCCTATTTTAAGGCTACATGTGAAGCTATAGGAATGCTGGAGAGTGATGAGGAGTGGTATATGTGTCTCTAAAAAAACAGGATTCTAACTATGTCAATTGTTTGTCATTATAATGTTTTTTTATGAGCCTATATACCCTGGACAGCTTTGGAACAAATTCTCCACCGAACTTTCAGATGATTTTTTCCATTCCTTGCAGCTGCTAAGAGGATGTGCCGATGTTGGTGTTTATCATTCTATAGCAAAGAATCAAGCTCTATTGCATGCAAGACCTCTTACAACAGTATGGAAAGCGGCTACATGATTTTAAAGGGTTGCCTATTCCTGATAGATCAAGTGTTGTCACTGTCAACAATGGTTTGCTAATGGAAGAGATGATGTTTGATTCTCTTCATCACTAGTTTGATTTGTCCATTTCCATGGAAAGGAGTCTAAATAATTGTCAGTCAATAGACTCCTTTCCATTTCCATGGAAAGGAGTCAAAATAGTTGTCAATCAAGAGTATTTGATACTATCCTTGAGGCTGTTTCTTTGAACTAGGGTGGTGTATTTTTCCTTAATGGACTAGGTGGATCAAGCAAAACATATCTTTATAATGCCTTGCTATCTCCATTACGTGGAGAGAACCAAGTTGCATTAGCATGTACATCATTTGGAATAGCTGCATTGTTACTTTCAAATGGTCGTATAACTCACTCACGTTTCAAAATCCATTGGTGCTCAATGCTTCTAGCACATGTGGTATCAAAGCTAATATCCCATTGGCTGAGGTGTTGAAGCTTGCAAGGTTAATCATTTGGGATGAGGCTCCAATGATGCATCAGTTGCATATGAAGCATTAGAAATGACATTGAAAGATATTATGCAAAGTGATATAGTGTTTGGTGGGAAAGTTATGCTCTTTGGTGGGTGGTGACTTTAGGCAAATCTTACCGGTTATGCCAAGGGGATCGCGTGAGGATATTGTTGATGCAACGTTCTGCCAGTTACATATTTGGAGATATGTGAATGTTTTAAAGCTCACCCAAAACATGCAGGTTAGATAGAGTGCTTATGATTGTACAGAACAACAATTTGTCAAATGGACATTACAAATTGGTGATGGCTCTATAGGCCATCCAAACAATCAAGGTAGAGTTGTAATTCCACCACCCACACGAATGTTGATCCATGGGAACTCTATTTTGAGTTCAGTAGAATGGGTATACAAAGATCTTCAGAGAGTGAAGGATTATGCATCCTACTTCAAAGATCGTGCTATTCTTACACCATGAAACCTAGAGGCTGATGAGATCAATGAACTAGCCTTGAGTGCATTGCCCGATCTTGAAAGAGAATACCTTAGTGCAGATTCAATTGTTTCTTTTGAGAATGATGTAATATTGTATCCAAATGAGTACTTGAACAGTTTGAACTTAGGTGGTGGTTACCCTCCTCACCGCTTGCTTCTAAAGATTAATGCTCCTATCATGCTGCTCCGCGATTTGGATCCTCAACGAGGACTTTGTAATGGTACCAAATTGATATGCAAGCAATTTCACTCAAAGGTGCCATAGAAACAGAAATCATTACAAGTACAAATATTAGAGATAGGGTCTTTATTCCCAGGATAACATTCATACCTACTATGCTTCAATTGCCTTTTGACATGAGAAGGAGACAATTTCCTGTAAGGTAAATAAGTCCTAAGGACAAACATTGAGTGTGTTGGGACTTTATTTGGCCACACAAGTAATCTCAAATGGACAATTTCACATGTTAGAGCATCTGATGCAGTGAAAGTGTGTGTAAAGCATACTGTGGAACACGAAAGCAACATAGAAGGTTCAAACGAAGTCTTCACAACCAATGTTGTCTACAAGGAGGTTTTGCAAATGGCATGTAGAAGAATGTAAATGTAATCTATATCCAAAAGGTAGAGAATGTGCTATTGATGAGGGAGCTTACAAACGCTAGAGACTACATTCATAGATATCTGTGTATCAATGAAGTAAGCATTTGAAAGGAGAATGTTTGCAAAGATGTGACATGTGCAATCTATGTTGTCTTTCTGTGTAATCTTTCATATTGGTGCTACTCTTTTTGGTAATATCGAATTCATATGTATGAATCTACTTGCATTGAGGTAAAGCCACCATGTAGATCCACAAAAGGGAGTGCCCCATCATTGCTCAAGAGGTGGTTCAAATTGTTGAGATGGTTGAAGGGGCTGAGTGAGTTCCTGTTTTTTTTAAACATTTAGATAAGCAAATGTTTGCTTTTGACTTGCTTTTATATACAATGGCATAATTTATTTTTCTTGCTTGGCATAAAATACTAGACATATATATATATATATATATATATATATATATATATATATATATATATATATATAGAGAGAGAGAGAGAGAGAGAGAGAGAGAGAGAGACCTTAAAGTCTTATGTAAATGATTAGTGTAGTAAGTGTTATATTTGATATCAGGGGTATATTGCTTAGGATGGATATGGCAAGGAGATCATTTTCATTTGTTTATGGTGATAAACAAGATATTGAAGGTAATTTTTTTTTACGATTGTTATAATATAGGTATTATTGTTTTTCATAATCTATTTAATATTCATGGCTCAATTGTAGACCCTCCATTTTGGGAAGGACAAGCAACAACATCTCTAATTATCGAACTATTAGAGAGCACCAATGTTTTACGGTATATATAGAAACTTTCTTTTTATGTAGCTTTTACGTTTTATTTGATAAATTTATACTATTATTGATACATTCTTTTTGCAATAGGGAATATCTTTATTTGATAAATTTATATTGTTACTGATACATTCTTTTTGTAATAGGGAATATCTTTATTTTTTAGAACGCAAATTATTGCTAGGTTTGTATGGTTGAGACACTTATAATGAGAGCTTTGGGTTCCTTGGAATTTACAATCTAAGATTATGAAAGATCGCAGATCAACTTCATGTACATGTAATGTTTGTGGACTATGAAAAGCATGATAAGTTAGATTTTCGATGCATAGGTGCTGGACAATACGAAATTTTTTTATTTGCTTTCTGCAAGAAACCTATTAAAACGCTATTTGCCTCAAATATTGATCGACCAAATGAGTTTTGTAAGGTTTTATCCTTTTCCTTCTTTTTTTTCTTCAAAAATTATACCTTGCAATAGCTAATGTTTTTATCTAAAATATATTTTATTAGATGGAGGCGAGGAGTATAGGCTTCCAAGGAGAGATAATCCAGTTGCCCTAAGATTGTTTTAAAGCTTCGTTTAGGTGTGTTAAGATTATCAACATTATATTGGGTTGGAATGCTAGATGTATATGTATGTCAAGTTGGTGCTTTATTCAAAGAAATGTAAGCGTTTTAGGAGCTTCTACATGGATATATATGGCAAGCATGGTGTGTTTTTATATAGCTTGGCAAGTTGAGGCCCATCATGAGCTTTAAATATAAGGCTTATCTCTACTCACCTTCTGAGGAGGATGAGCGTTTTGTTTTTTTATTTTTTTGGAATTGCCTGGAATTAGAAAGTGCAACACAACACACACACCCATGCGCACCACCACTTGCACAATGAGGGCTTGAACCCATGACCTTGAGACTCACGAGCAACACCTCTCTCCACTGCAGTAATTTGCGGTCAACAAGGACTTTTGTTTTTATACATGCAAGAATACTCTTGCCCATTGTCAAGGAGGACAAGTCAGCCACTAGTAATGAGAAAGGGAGACGTGATCCATCAGAAAGAGTTTATGGGAGATTGTCATGGCTTCCATTTTTCCTAGAGCTCCTTTTGCAAAGGTTACACAGTTAGATGCTCAGAAAAACATATTCACTAAAATAAGTCCACTTAACTCTACACAAACAAATTTAACAAGCAAATATTACCTCTTGATTTGTCCAAAACATCTCTTTAAGCCTAAGATGACCTTGGAGAAATAAATATGTAAATTTGAATCTTTTTTCTCTTCATTGAGATGAATATGAAAAATATGACCAATGTGAACACCAAATTAGCTAAAGGGAACAAATATTGAGCCATTTGTCAATTGCTTATTCATCCAAGTTAAGATGGAATATGTAGAGTAATGCTTTATGGCTCAGGCATGTATGGAAATCATATGTCATATTGATGTCAGCTAATGGGAGCTTTGTAAAAAGCAAATGGTGGAGAAATTTTCAGGATCCTAAGAGGACATGCAAACCCTATGACAAGATTTCATGCCATGGGAGTTATCTTCAAGGAATAAACGGATTTGATCCCCTTCCTAAGGAGTTTCGGGTCTAATAAATATGATATCATACACATCCCAACCCTTATTACTATATCAAGTAATAGAAGGATTTGGTCCCCTTGCTAAGGAGTCTCGAGCTTGATAAATATGATATTATGCGCGTCTTGACCCTTATTGCTATATTGACCTTTTCAATGTTTCTTATAAAATGTACATGCATATCAATTTTAAGTGCGTACATATGTACCACCTTTTTTTTTAACATTCCCTTTTAATAGTATGGATGGGAACAATGTTTCATCGTCTGATCACTGTGAAGAGATGTGCCAACCTAGATGCAAATATTTACATCAATCAAACAAGCATGCATTTTAATGTTCCCATTTAATGGTATGGATGGGAACAATGTTCCATCTGATCACTGTGTATGAACCTGCTAACCCATTTATATCAATCAAACAAGTGTGATTTTTATATTGTGCATAATTTTACTTTAATGTAGAATAGGCTTGGTCTATGTTTTGACTTGTAAAGCATAAGTGCATAATTGAATTTCAATGCAAACTTTTGTGCCAATCATTTTTGTTCCAGTGTTTGGTTTTCATGGTTTAGATAAGAACGTTGATTTATTTAAACAATGTGTATAGACATACCAAACTTGTTGTGTACATTTGGGTGTGCTTTTTTAGATGTGTATAGTTGATGCAAACTAGACTTGGAAGATGTACATAGATATATGGTGTAAGCCCTTAAGTTGTAACTTGATTATGTCAATTAAAATCTCTCAATATCTCTCTCTCTCTCTCTCTCTCTCTCTCTCTCTCTCTCTCTCTCTCTCTCTCTCTCTCTCTAAAAGATTATCTTTCCATGCTTTAAGGTTTTTCGTGAAATTTAATTTTGTTCTTATTGGTCAATGTGAATCCAAGTTAATTGAGGAGGGGCACACTTTCTAGGAATATTATTGTTTGTGTTCATGTGGCAGAGAAAACTATTGAAAATAACTACAATCTTTATGTATGCAAAACCCATGTAAGATGGTGGGAAATTGGCCTATAAGGTATCTAATAATATGTCCAATAAACTCTTGAAAATCTCATTAATACAAAATCTAGAAAAGAAACCTCCATTTGACATATGGAATTGGGTTGAGTATCGGGGTTCCACGCCCCCAACCCAATTACCGAAGATTGTCCCTGCTGCTCGTGGGGCAAAGGGGCATGCACAAGATAAACTCTACATTCATCTCCTCTTCCTCTTATAATTTCCATATACCCTTATAATCTTACATTTAGGATTATTTTCCAGCCAAAAGCCATGTGTCAACAAGTGGTTCAATTAGTAAACCTTTCAACACATCCTCAACTTTTTTTAAGAAGTCATCACCTTGAATATTTTCTTTAATACAAGAAAGTGTCTTTTTGGATAGTGCCTTTGAACTTAGATATTTAGCCTTGTTAAAGTTTTGTTTGAAAATACCTTAGAATCATTATAGCTTATATAAAAGAAGCAAATACCTTAGCAAAAGTGTTAAAGCTATCATAAACACAAAATTTTATAATCTCAAGGAAACCCTTGTGTTCACTAAAATTGGAATACATGTGCCTTACACAAGGGAGAAGAAGTGAGGAATTAAAGTCTTATAGCCAGTTTTCACCCTTGATAATTCAAGATTCAACAACCCTCTCTTGTGGAGAAGTAAGGGCCCTTACTAACTTTGCCTCCATGGAGCTTTGTATTTGGGTAGGGAGCAAAGAGGGAGAGCTTTATCTCTACCTCAATGCCGATTGTGAGTGCAAGAATGGGGGGAAAGATGGAGAGGAATAAGAGGAAAGAAAGAAACTTCACTCAATACACTCACACACACAATCCACTAGCAAGCAAGTAAAGAGACAGCAAGAAAACAAGCTTCACCACAAGAGCACAAGACTAGACTCAATTGTGACAATGGGATTATGTCTATTCTTAGGGGCCCAAAAATTAGAATGAGTTGATTTCCTAGGTTATGTATAAGCTATGACTGTTTATCGGCATTACACATATCGTAATCTTGGTGATTACGGATCAACTAATGTTACAAGTCGCAATCTCGATGAAAACCATTACATGAAGCGCATTGGGGGGATATAAAAAGATGTGGCAAAAAAGGTATAGCCATGCGTCCAGAGTAGTACTAACCATTATGGTTAACATATCCCCCTCCCTAATTGCAAATCCTTCCTTAGAATAGAGTAGTGATAATATAGAAGTCGTAGTAGTGAACTTCATCTATTGTTGTTTGGAAGGCCTTATTAGGTATCCAAAAGGCTATCTTTGAACATGTCTTTACAGGCTAAGAGTTATCAGCCTTTGAGCCATTGTACTTGTGTATGATGGCCAAGTGGGTGCCTTTTAAGTATCTAAATACTTAAAAGGCAGTACCAATGCTGGCCAAGTGGGTGCCTTTTAAGTATCTAAATACTCACTTGGCAGTACCAATGCTTACTTCCAGGGATTATGCATAAACTTGCTCAACTAGGAGACTCCAAATTGGATGTCTAGCCTCGTATTACATAGAGAGATGAGGCACCCAATAGCGAGCGTGCTAATAAAGTGATGAATCAAATGGTTTACTTGCATCTTAAGCCTAGCACTTGTCTCTACTAGTGTAGTAACAGGCTTACAGTCTTCACTCAAGACCAAATCGTATAAGCAGCCTCTATATGAACTTTGACCATAACATCCCAATACCATCATCATGCTGCATAAATTGTATGCCCAAATAATAATAATGCAATGAGCCCAAATCTGTCATCTCAAATGACATGTAATTCAGCCTTGAAGACTAAAATCTTCTACTCATTATGACCTATGAGCAGCATGTCATCAACATATAAAACGATGACCAAAAAACAATCTTTACTTATCTTTACATAGAGGGTACTCTTAGTTGGACTGTTGCAAAAACCATTTGCAACCAAGTATGTGTTTATCTTCTCATACCATACTTTGGGAGCCTACTTCATATTACCTGCTTAAGACAATATAAAACTTTTCTTAACTTGCACACTTTAGTCCAACTATGATGCACTACCAATGCTATAATACATCTGATCGTAGTCATACGAGATGTGGGTGCGAAAGTCTTATCATAATCTATGCCCTTCTCTTGAGCATAACCCTTTTCAAAAAGCCTTACCTTGTAGTCATTCGAGATGTGGGTGCGAAGGTCTCATCATAATATATGCCCTTATCTTAAGCATAACCCTTCGCAACAAAAAGCCTTACCTTGTAGCGATCAATGCTACCAGCAGCTTTATGCTTTAGCTTATAAACCCACTTTGTACCAATGACCTTTTTAGGATACGGCACATTTGCTAAATACCAAGTATCATTTTTGAGGATTGAGTCATACTCATCATGTATGGCCTGCATCCCAATGATCATTTTCATGTGCTTCCTCAAAGGAAATAGGTTTCTGTTCATTATATATATTGGCAATGAGAGCATGATCCACAAAAGAATAAGATGCATGATGAGAACCTGCCCTAATTTGCTATCCTGTAATGTTTGCACACCAGCCATTTTAGCATACTCTTGGATGCTTTCTGATAAATATCTTACAAAAATACATTTTATACCCTTATCATCCAACTTATTGCATTGTTGTTTAGTCCACAAGAGCATAATCAAGACAACCAAAAACATGCAAATGAGCAATATAGGGATTCTCGCCATTTTAAGCTTCATAAGGGGTATTTGTCTGTTTAGCACATAAGTGGCACACATAATTGCCTTCAACCAAAAAACATGAGGCAAATCGTGGCCTTTAACTATGCAACATGCCATCTCCATGAGAGATGTATTCTTCCTCATAGCCACACAATTTTCCTAAGGTGTGTAAGGCATTGTGTATTGATGTTTTATACCTCTTTCAACCATATATACATGAAACTCCTTTGACATATACTCCCCACCTCGATTTATACGAAAGGTGCCAACTTTACATGTAGACACCTTTTCAGCCATATACATGAAACTCCTGTGACATGAAACTCCTTTGACATATACTTTTCCCCTCGATCTGTACAAAGGGTGCCAACTTTACATGTAGACACATTTTCAGCCATAGAAACAAAGTGTCAAACATGTAAAGCATGTAAAAACGTATGACTTTTCCTTCTTCAATAGATACACCCAGGTGTGCTTGGGGTAGTCATCAATAAAATTCACAAAGTAGAAATACCCTCTGATCAATGGTGTCCTCATGGGGGATAACATGCATCACTTTATATAAGATGTAATATCTGGATAGCCCTATAACTGATGGAATAATGCCCGTTGTATCTTGCCCAAAATGCACCCTTCATATACATGTTTTATGGGGCCCTCAAGCTTTGGCAACTCTAACACCATCTCTTGCCTTTTAAGGCATATTTAACTACCAAAATATAAGTGAGCAACATGGTCTATGTCACTCATAGCATGTGTGGTAGTAACTAACAAGAATTATGTATCAATCTCGCATATATATCCAACTTGTAAAGCCCATGGCTTAGAGTACCAAATACCACAGTGATCCTCCATCACTCCAGTCATGAACTGTACACTTGTCATTAACAAATCTGACCACTAGGCCTGCCCTAGCAATGGCAAAGACTGATAGCAAGTTCTTTTTAATGCCTGGCACAAAGAACCAGACATGCTTATTTGTCACCGATACGTATACGTCATGGACAGAAGGATCATAACTGCAATATATAATGAATGCCCAATCTTCCTGCACATAGTTCACTGACTCCTTCTTTTTAGTACTTGGTGCTAATGCATTAGCCAGCAATGCCTAACTCTTTCTTCTTCTCCTTCTCCAACCTTTTTTATGTATTCATTGATGTAAGGGCTTGGCTTCACATAGAAGTTGCATTTGCCTTTCTTCTTAGGCTTATTACCCCCTTCTCAGCATCCTTTCTAGAAGACTAGGCTAATTATACCTTTGGCTTATAGCCACCCTAAGAAAAGGCTTTACCTTTACCTTTTGACTTATAGCCACATTCAGAAACCTTATCTTTTTAACCCGACAACAATTACCTGATCTCCCACATTCATACTAGTTTGATTTTGTCGAGGTTGATCTTCTTGCAAGTGCACTGTAACCAACTCATCAAAAGTAAGGGCATTGAGGCTACCCTTCACATGAGCCGAAGTGTAGATGTAAGACCCTAGCATGAATTCGATAGAGCTGTGAGAATAGTAGATACCAAAGAAGTGTTTGAATATAGGTACTTGGTCCCATCAAGCTTATCCTAAGTGGGAAAAGCATCCCAAATACATCACTTCCTACCATTCAACATGGAAATAACTAATCTTTGGCACAGAATGCAAATATCCTAACTACTTATTAGTAGGTACCATCAATGCTCAACTGAATTTAACTGAAATGGTAGTAGATCACTGACGACGATGGAAAAACCTGCAAAGTGCATAAAACATTATAGAGTGTAGAGTGTGGAAATAATATCTAGCATGGTGTAGAAATTGATGATATTGTTGACGATGTTATTGAAGTTGTTGAAGATGAACTCGAAGATGCAATGTCAAAAATAATGATAGCATTATCTGCACACCAAATGTTGTAGATCACTGATGACGATGGAAAAACTTGCAAAGTGCATGAAACATTGTAGAGTGTAGAGTGTGGAAATGATACTTAGCAGGGTGTAGAAATCAATGATAATGTTGACGATGTTATTAAAGTTGTTGAAGATGAACTCGAAGATGCGATGTCAAAGATAATGACAGCATTGTCTGCACACCAAATGATGTTGCTATTATGTAGAAAACCTAAAATCGAACCAAAAAAAAAAAGTTTAAACTAACACTCCCCCAAGAAGCATAACACTCAAATTAGATTGTCTGCACACCAAATGTTATTATGCAAAAAACCCAAAATTGAACAAAAATAGTTTGAAATGACACTCCCTCCAAGAAGCACAACACTCAAAGTAGATTGATGAGAATGAGTAGTATCAGGCTATCCTTAGCACTTTTGTCTATTCAAATTTGAAATTGACCAAATGGGGAGAGTTTTAGAGCCAAGCGTAGAAAATTGATGGGTTTGGTCTTGTTTGAAGCTTTACTCCAGGAGGAAAGGTCTCCAATTCATGCAAGTCAATCACATTGTTGAAGGGGATGATATGACAAGTCAAGCCTTCCAAGCTCTCAAGGGTATTTTCCATGTTTAAAAAATCCTAGAAACTTTCTAGGAAAATAAACTGATCACATCATGAATTGATAATAATGGTAATGTGATCCTATACCACTATGCTCACAACATTTTATCTCTTTTGCTTCTTTGGTTATGGCTTTAGCTTTGAGCATGGAAAGACTCTGAGAATTACGAGACTTCTTTTCCCCATCTTGTGAGCTAAAATTAGTAAAGCCATGTCTTTGATTATGCCAAAGCGGAACCTTCTTAACTATTTCCAAGCTTCTTATTTATTGATTGTTGTCAAAATTGGACAAATAAAGTGGTCCATATTTTTTTACCAAATCTTGACTCAAGTTCATAAATATAGGGTGGAACCAATCCTCCTTGCAAGCTTCACATTGCACCATTGATTCCTCATTGGGATTGTAAGGCATCTCACACTTGCAATATAGAGCAACTCTAATGGGGGTAAAGCCCCCAATGCTAGCTTTATACTCAAGCCTGTAGAAGTAATTCTCTACAGCAAAATAGCTTCTAGTTTGTTGTGTTTCTTCTCCCACCTCTTCTCGGGCATGGCCAACTGTCGGCTACTAGGGAATAAGAGGCTTCTTCTCTCTCCTTGGTGGCATGGCCAAGGGAGGCCAGGGGCACCTCTCCCTACTCTCTGCTTGGTGCCATGGCCAAGGGCATGGCCCATTTGCACATCTCCCTACTTGATTCTTTGACACAAGTGACTAAGGGAAAAGGGACCACCCTCTTCTCTCACTCACTTCTATGTTGGCTGCCAAGGGCAACAAGTTGCACCTCTTCTCTTCTCCTTGTCAAGGGCACATGGCCCTCCTTGCCTATGCTTCCCTTTCTTGATCCTTCTCCTAGACTATGACAAACCTTTGGCATTCATCATAGCATTAAATAAACTCATCTGCATCTCTAAAAAGCCTTCTTGGACATTCGAGAAAGGCATACATCTTCTTTAACTCAAAGTTGACGAGCCCATATGTTTCTATAAGAATGGTATTTATTTAATCTAGGTAAGATTATTCTCATTGATGAGCTTGGTCTAACATGTTGATTTCCACCATGTCTTGACCAATCTACACAAATTTAAGTAAGCTATGACTGATTTAATTTTCATTATAGCCGGCCATGGAAAAATAATCTTCCATGGTGTCAATCCAGTCACCCAAGGTCTCTCTTATGTTGAAACCTTCACCCAAGAATGTCTCGGGTTGGCACCCCATAAGAGATCTTGGGGATCATCATGTATGACACCTTGGGCAACTCCACTATCTTGGCAATGCAAGATTCTAGGAAAAATAAAGAGTAGAAAATTCTTTAGGTCTTTTAGGGAGCAACTGTTCTCAAGTAAAAATCTTATATATGTAAAGCATTTACATCACTCATCAAAAAAGCTTAGAAAGCCTATTTATATATGCAAGAGTTCTTTTCCCAAGTTTTTCTCAAAATTCCTGAGATCTCGCAAGATCCTAATCTTCTTAAGAATAATTATCTTATGGGCGAGTAGGAGCTGTCTAAGCTCAGAGATTTCTCTACAAAAGACATCATTTTCTAAGGCATTGAAAAATTTACAACCTAATAATAATCTGCCTCTTCTAGTTCATGACAAACAGTAATATTCTAAACATGCATTTCTATATCCCCTATGGAATTATAATAACACGTAGATGGTATCGGTTGTGCCATATGTGGGTCCAATGAGCCCACCACCCATTATCCCCAAATAGCTCAGCTTCATGTTCTAAAACCAGTATGGATATGGTATGTTGCTTGTAGGTCAATCACCCACTCATTGTAGAGAGCTTCCAAAAAGACATCATTTAGCCTCATCATTCTTTTCCAAGAAGTAACATTATGACCATGGGTCTACTCTGGTATAACTAGAAAGGCCCCAGCCCACACCTACGCTTAGATCCACAACCACTTGGTATGCATGGGTTGCCACCACTTGGGTCCCAAAATTTCATTACCGAACCCAAGGGGGTAGCACATAGCATAAGAACTTGCATGGACACAATTTTTAAAAAACTTAGATAGCATTAAATCCATTCATTCTCATCACAAGAGAATATAAAAAGTAGAAAAATCAAACCAACAATGTAAGTAGGCCATATTTTATACAACATGCTCATGCAAGGTTTTCATAAGAACTTTCAATCTTCATTTATGCTGGAAAAGGAAAGCATCAGACTCATCTGGTCCACCTAATCATAGGCTAATACATCGATCACGCTCCCCTTTATCTTATTTTACTCTACAGTGCTTGGACTATGGGGTCGACCTAGCCACAAGGAGCTCGACACTAAGGGCCTCTTGCCAATCATGTTCAACCCCTAGGCCGCGTCCCCTCACCTCACCCAAGCCAAACCAGAGGAACCAAGTCAAGGTGGTTAGTCAGAGGCCCTGGACTCGCCTCTTTTCATGTGACGAGTGCAAACTTCCGCTACTAGCTAAGAAGGAATAACAAGACCTAAATTTAAGAGAAGATAATTCTTTTCTCATGCACACCAAGCTTTTCACTAATAAGGAAATAAAAGCTCTCTTCAATCTCCTTCACTCTCATAAATACCTTGTTTTCTCTCATAGCATAATCATAGGGAAGCCATAGCTTTACCTAATACAAGGATAATTTCATTACTGATCCCAAGGGGGTAATACATAGCATAAGAACTTGCATGAACACAATTAAGAAAAAAAACTTAGATAGCATAAGAACTTTCAATCTTCATTTATGCTAGAAAAGTAAAGCATTGGACTCATCCGGTCCACCTAATCATAGGCCAGTATGTCGATCACGCTTCACTTTATCTTATTTTACTCTACGATGCTTGGACTATGGGGTCAACCTAGCCATAAGAAGTTGGACACTTGGGGGGCCCTTCGCTTGAAGGCCTCTTACTAGTGAGCTTATTCAACCCCTAGGCCCACGTCCCCTGACCTCACCCAAGCCAAACCGGAGGAACCAAGTCAAGGTGGTTAGTTAGGTCCTAGACTCGTCTCTTTCCATGACTAGTGCGAACTTCCTCACTACCTAAGAAGGAATAACAAGACCTAAATTTAAGAGAAGACAATTCTTTTTACTCATGCACACCAAGCTTTTCACTAATAAGGAAATAAAAGCTCTCTTTAATCTCCTTCACTCTCATAAATACCTTGTTTTCTCTCATAGTATAATCATAGGGAAACCATGGTTTTACCTAATACAAGGATAATTAACCTCACTCAATCCCAATTTAATTACAAATACAAAATATATTTTTACTATTTCAAAAGTATCAAAACCCTAACCCTAACTAATTATATTAACTCAGCATCATAAAATAATAACTACTCTACTCTTTTTTGGAGAGTATGGAGAAATGGATTCATCTCTAATCTTCCTTTGGGAGATAAAGGAGTACCAAGGAGTGGAGGGGACAGTAGTAGGAGGCAAACAAGCAACAAAAAGGAAACTTGGTAATGACAAAAAGAAATTAGGTACATTTTTCAACTATGAGGAAGTAAGGAGAAGCATCCAAACATGCGAAATTAGGTAATGGAAAGGTGGGTGGTGGCCTCCTCATGGAATGAGGATGGTATAAGGTGAGGTGAGAAGCATCCTTCCCATTCTAGAATGACGTATGGGGGACACATGGTTGAGAGTGGGCAAGCAAGCCCCTAATTAACAAGGTCTAATTGACTATAAGGTTACAATCTGCGCACACCTAGGTGTGTGAATGGCCACTTATACTGGCCCAAAAATTTACCCTTCACAAAAATCACCAAAAGTAATTATTTTTTATTTTTAAATAATTTTTTATTTTTATCTAATAATGTACCTTGCCTAGCTCAAAATCAAGATTTATCACCATCACCTTGATGATGCTATGCTCAAGATATAAAAAAACTATTATCTTATATTTACTATACCATTGTTGTAAAATTTAGAAAATAATCTATTATTATCTATTTTAGTCTCGAAATCAAAAAGTATTATTATATCCCCTTATAATGCTCAGCTTAAGAATTTTTCTAGCTTACTAACTACGCAAATTCACAAGTTCAATTTTTACAGCATAAGTGTCCTGGTAAAAGAAAATGAATGATATCATTTATTTCGGAGAGGGAGGGACCTTACATTACATCCAGAGGAGTGAAAAACCTCCATCCGAAAAGTTTCACCACTTTATCCTTAGAATCATCATCTTGCTAAGAAGCACAAACCTTGATATGCACCAAATTCAGAACAGGTGCCAACTTTATCCTTCGAAGACGAATATACATGGCCACTATACTTGCCTCCAGACGAGAAATCACTTCTATAAGTGATGTTGAATCCATGATGAAGAGCTAGTGACCACCAATAAGAAAGAGATGGGGGGACGAGGGTTACAACCTTTCACACTGAGGAAGGGTGAGTCAAATAAGGGGGGCACAATACATGACAAAATGTGGGTGGGATGAGGGGGCATCAATGCACCATGAATAACCCAAATAGTGACTTTTTCCAAGCTTGGCCCCATAGGGGCTCTACCCTATCCCAGCATACGCACATGCGTGCTAGAAAATAAAAAATCTACAAGTTCACTAGGCTTTGATACCAATTGTAGAACCCTTATGCCTATGTGCTAGGATTTCAGAGTTAGAAAAAGGTGCAATAGAATCACATATAGCACACACAAGGGTCCCAAACTACTAAAGAAGTGTTACAATGGTAAGTACAAAAGATAAGTGAGAATGAAGACGTCAGTTCTCAGCTCATACAATTCCAAAGATCTCTTGGTGAACCTACACTCTGAGAGAAACGCTCTAAAGGTAGGGATGTACTAGACGAGCTTCGTTCCCAATTTGGCAAATAATCATCATTCTACATTGGCACGTATCATTAGGAAAGATGTCACTGACGCTCTCCTTCGTGGGAGTCCCTCTCCTCTAGGTTCTCCAGACAATTCCCACTCATCTTCACTCACCGGCTCAATGTTGCAGGACTAACGATTTGCCGTGCTCTTCCTCCATGCCTCATTGAGGAACGAACTTAATTATTGAAGCTTCTGAAGCCTCTCAAGTTCAACAAAAAGATGGACGGAGAAGTAGTCACCAATTGGACCCTTGAGATGGCTATCATTTCTTGCTACAAAAAGCAATCGAGCACCTAATTTGCTAAAATAAGAAGATAAATCAAACGGAATATGGTTTAAGAAAAGCTAATCCAAGAATACCTCATCATGTTCCATTATATTTATTGAGATAGTCAAAATGTGCTATGAGTGAAGAAAAACATATTATCAAAGGTGTTGGAGACAGAGGGTTCTCGCTATAAAGGCCTTTCCTTATGCACCTAGTTAACTTGGCTGTTAGCAATTACTTCAACAGGGTACTGAAAAACATAACTCAGTCAATTGTGGCACAATTATGTTTTCCCTTGGAAATTTGGCTTGCCACCTCAACTTTAATGCACATTACCAAGGCAATTGGTTGCGTGGGAAAATGCTACAAGTTTGGCAACCCGTTGTGATCATTGATGGATGTTTTCATGAGGGATAGAATCGCTTGTGTAGCCCCTATTATCAACACGGCCCTTATGCACATCCCCTACCCATGTCAACATGGCCCTCATACATTACCCCTTGTATTCAACACATGTCAATATGGCCCACATACATTGCCCCTTGTATTCAACCCATGTCAATATGGCCCTCATGCACACCCCCTTTATTCAGCCCATGTCAAGGGTCATAGAAAAAATAAAAGAATAACAGTATTTGCATGGACAAGATTTCTAGAAAAAATAAAAGAATAACAGAATATTTGCATGGACAAGATTTCTAGAAAAAAAGAAAAGAATAATAGAATATTTGGGACAAAAGCTATCTAGCTCGTGTCAACACAACCCTTTCAATGCAATCTTCCTTCTCAATTTTGGGATAGGATGGAAGGCTCATAACTCAAGCTTATTTTGCCACAATATAGCATGTTTGTTGCATTAACACTCATCAATTGATTGAGTAGCATCAAATGTTATTATTTTCCCATCTTGTTCCTTTTGCACCTCATGGCATGCACAAGTTCCACCACCTTATCTGCATACTTTTCACCATCTTATTGTGCTTCCCACCATTTGCTTAATATATTTGCTTGCAAAGTTAGAAGAAAAGAGGCACACATCTATATTGTAGCGGCCATTCATCAAAAACCCTTAAAAAATTAGTTGCTAAGATTTCCTTTCGCACCACAACCCCCACCCTGGACATTGCACTAAATTGTTCCAAGCCATTTAGGTGGCTCTTGGGAATGGGGTTGTACAAATAGCTAGTTGAATCAATGAAATACAAGTCTCAAAAAACATTGTAACATGAGAGAGAGAGAGAGAGAGAGAGAGAGAGAGAGAGAGAGAGAATCAACTACTATAACTATGTCCCTCACATGCTTACATATGAAAGCTTGGTGAAACTTGACCATGGATAATGCAACTTCGTTCATAAAAATACTTCAATTTTGTTAAAGGGGACATTTCTTCATTCCCTACACTAGTAGAAAACGAACTTAACAGTAAGCATTTGAAATTGTTGGATGCATAACAGGAAGTTACACATGCCCCATGAGCGAGGAACATGTTTTAAATGCTTATGGATACATATATGGCTGTACAAAGAGTTGACACACCTCTTCTCACAGTTATGAGAGTACAGAAACAGGACCTGTGATAGCTGAGCAATGGCTTTTTTATCGCGCTGATTGCTTTTATCGAAGGACTGCTTGATGAAACAATGTTGTATGAATATGTTAAGAACCACACTGATGTAGTGCTGGTGAATTAATTTGCCTGTAGATTAGTTAGAATGGTTTGCCATGTTCTTTTAATCAACTTGCATGTGGATGGTCGAGCTGATCAGAACAAAAACTAGCTTTCAATGCTCGACATGAATTTATAAGACCAGTAGTGAACTAAATTTAACCAAGGTTCAAAAACTAGATAAGCAAGATTTATCCTATCTACACCTGAACTCTGACTAGATGATAGGAACAAAGCTAGTGGTATGCCAAGGGGTCTGAAAATACTAGTGTTCACAAACTTTCTCACCAGCGCCAATCTACTAGCTCAGTTTTACATTACCCATCAGCTATTCACTCCTTTCCTCTCTCTCTCTCCTTTGCACCAGCTTGTGTAGTGTCTCGTACAAACTTACGGTTTTCAGGTTTTAAGCTTATAAATGTAAACAACATTTCAGGGTATTTTAAATTTTTCAGAATACAAGTTTACATGTCTAATCCCAGATGACAGAAAAGTAACAATTTTAGGTCTACTTTAATTTCCATATTCTAGGTGGTAGCTCATGACCAAGGCATAAAATATTGTTTCCATCTTAAAGCATTTATTTAGGGATAAGAAGGAAAGAAGCTAGTCACCCCCTGATTAACGATACAAGTTCACCAAAAAATCAACTTGCAATTACATGCAGCACCAAACATAAATTAAATTTCACTTAACCAAGTACATAAAATATAAAGCAAAACAGTGTAGGCCCTAAACATAGGCATTGGGCGTTCCATCTAAGTCATTTCTTTAAGAGATTAAGAGGAAGCTAGTCACCCCTTGATTGCCAGTACAGGTACACCACAGAATTAACTTGCAATTCCATGGAGTGCTGAAATTTACCAGCACAGAACATAAATTAAGTTTTCTTCATCCATGGCTCCCTCCACCTCTAGCAAAGGGTGGAATAAAGTGTGTTGGGGTAAAATCATGGCAATATTAGCCAATGAGGTGATAGCTCAAGTGGTGAAGGTGTTTGACTAGGATCAAGAGGTAGCATTGCCTACGGGCTGATAATTAAACCCCCCCTTGGCTCGAGAATGCTAAATCCCTCCAGCCACTGAGGCCGTTGGGCCAAAGGCTAGTCAGAAAAGAAAAGAAAATGCATGGCAATATTTAAAAAACGAAAATATAATAAAAAGCACCACAAATTGCAGTAACTCATAGCAGAATAGGCATTGAACATGGGAGCATCAAGACATGGGAGTGTCAAAAGGGAGCAGCAGGAGCCCAAAATTGGAGCAATACTCCAGAATGTGAGTGGATGAAAGATGTGCATCACTATTGCCTGTACTAAAGTAAAGACATAGCAGCCTACATAAATTCAGAGGGTCACTCATCCACACGTGTATATAAAAGAAATGTACTTCTGTATGTATGCATGTGTCTGTACATGTATGCGAACCGACCTAACAGGAAAAACAAAGAAGGGCTTCTAGCATCAAACCTCTGCAAGCTAGCCGATAACAGGCGAATCACATTGATTTCCACATCAGCTATTATCAAAAAACAATGCTCCCCAACCGAGCAGAACATGAGATCTCCTGTTGCAGGCCAAGCACTACAGAAGTCTCTTGAGAGAATACCTACAGAAGTTCAAGCCCTCGACTTCCAAGTGTTCTACCCTATCACAAATATGGAGAAAGCTGATGTGTGCAAGCTTCATTCCTAAAGTGCATGCACACATCGCAGACAAGCATTAAAGATGAAATATACAAGCATTCCAACATAATATCCAATGTATGTATATCAGATCACTTGTGCCTATCCTGTCCAAGGCAAACTTCAGGAAAATAGAAATTTCAACATAAAAATCTGCATGCATACCAGACCTCAATACCAGAGAACTGGAGAGAGGAAGAAGCAAGAAGCTTAAAAGCAGTCAGACTCCTTTCAACCCCACATTAGAACACTTCATGACACTGGCAGTTTAGTAGCGATATGGACCTGCATCGTAACCTTGATTCCTTGCATAAAGCATGCCTGACTCATATGCTGAGTTCCTATATGAATATGAAGAGTTATGGTATCCTCCTTCACCTCTAAAGCAGTCAGACTCCTTTCAACCCCACATTAGAACACTTCATGACAACGGCAGTTTAGTAGCGATATGGACCTGCATCGTAACCTTGATTCCTTGCATGAAGCATGCCTGACTCATATGCTGAGTTCCTATATGAATATGAAGAGTTATGGTATCCTCCTTCACCTCTAAAGGAGCCATAGCCTCCCCCAAGTCCATCATTCCTATCAGCTGAGCCGACACCATAGCCAACCTGCTCACGGGCACTGTTATTAAAGCCACCAGACATTGGTCCTCCCATATCATAATTGTAGTACTTTGGAACTGATTGTGGCTGCTGCTGCTGCTGGTATTGTTGCTGCCTAAACTGTGCCTCCTGCCTCAAAAACTCTTCCCGATGCTTTCCTTGTTGTGCTCTAAGTGATACCATCTTCTGTTGATACTGTTCTTGGATGTCTCTCATGGACTGCCAGAACCATAAAATATAAGATTAGTGCTTCTTCAAGCTTTGGAAGAAAAACAGCATCAGTTAACCTTTTAAAGAGTTTAACCTCACGATGCCTGGCATTCTCCTTGTCCTCAGCATCATTTAGCTCCTTGGTAAGCTGCACTGTCTCCAGAACAAATTTGTGTTCAAGTGCTTCAAGGGTCTGGGACACGGAGTGCTGATCATATCCCGCCTCAATTTCTGGGCCATGATCTTCCGCTTTAAAACTCAAAATCCCTTTTTGATTTGCTCTATCTACGAAAAGGCAAATAAGGCCACAAACAAATTTAAAAGAGTTACAATGTACAGTCAACGAATATTCAAGAAATTACAACAAACAAATGACAGTCCTTACACCTTTATGCCTGTATGATGAAGCCTCCAGAAAAGAGCCATTCTGATTCCCTGCCTCCCAATGGCACCTTGCTTCCAGCTCACTCATCTGCTCAATGTTGCTGTGTTGGCCATCACCATAATAAGGAGCAACTTGTCCAGAATATGGTTGCATACTTGCGTCATGATGCGATTGCTGACTGGCAATGTGCTGCATTTGTACTGCAACCAATGGATTCACATTGGGCCCACGGTTGTGTGATCGAGGCGACCTGTATGAATTTTGTGGCTTCTGATCGTGCTGCACGTGATCGAGCAGTTTCTTCACTGCATCCACAGCTTTTCCAATCATCACTCGGTTGTTGCCTGAAATTCGGACAAAAAAGGATCCATTTCCAGCTGCTAGATTGTCCTCCAATTTCAGCCGACATCCTGTATCCTTCTCAATCCCCTGTACAGTGGCACCAGCTGTTCCTATGATTCTTGGTTTCAACCTTTTATCTTTTACAGGAATCTTCTCCACAATTTCACTTTGCTTGCGGTTAACTCCCAAAGTTGAAGGACAACCCTGCCAATGTGCAGGTATACAAGGAACTTGTCATAAATGATAGCAGACTTTTGCAAGTGTTTATCTCTACTTGCAGAGGTGTATACCATTCAGGAAAAAAAGACAGGAAAAAGTAGAGTTTTGGGCCAATTCTTGCACTTCTAGCATATCCAACAACTTCATCACATCTCGAAGCCACAGCCCAACATCACTCGCATAATATAGAATGATCTTTGATTTTAATAAGAAAAGGTATCTCCCGATTCTTGCACTTCTAGCATATCCAACAACTTCATCACATCTTGAAGCCACAGCCCAACATCATTAGTATAATATAGAATGATCTTTGAATTTAATAAGAAAATGTATCTCATCACAAAATGCAATATCCACAGCTTGAGTAAGTAAGAAAGCACGCAAACTGGCCCTTTCTATTCAAATCCTCTACAAGCTCAATTCCTTGTATTACGCAATGGATAGAGACATAGCAGCAGAGACTACAAGAACAACCAGCAACACTTGAAGTATGCAAGGATCCTTGGACTTCGCTAGAGGTTTCCTGCAAAACAGTAACCGCTGAGCTTGAAAAAAAAAGGCTTATATTGGGGCTCCAAGTGGGTCTGAAAGGCACTGCCAAGCTGAGATTGTCTCCATAAATTGAGAAGTCATCCATACATGGGCATGGAGTGAATTTCATAGAGCACCATTGCAAACGTTCAAACAATCCCAATTCCCATTAGAGTGACCGTACATGTCCTACTCAAAACTGCTCCTGCATGGAGGATTCCCAATTCCCATTAATAAAGCGGCTGTACATGTCCTCCCACTCAAACTGCTACAGTTAATGCTACTGTATGGAGGTTTTGGGTACCTCTCTCTCTCTCTCTCTCTCTCTCTCTCTCTCTCTCATATATATATATATATATATATATATATATATATATATATATATCGATATCCATTATATCCTACAAACATTTCAGGTTCCCAAACATAACTTGGACCCTTTGTTGACAGTATGTAGGCCACATAGACATCCAGACTCCAGCAGCTAAGCCCATAAGCCTTTCCAGTAATTCACACCATACTTTACTTAACTGTAAAACAATCATTGGAACTGAGGCTAGTACCAGTTAGCCATCACAACATTGTTCAATACTTGATATTTAAAAGACATTGCAGCTCTAGCAAATAGCCCTGCTAAAGGAAGTCTCATCTGCACTACTATTACAAAGTATGGAGGAACATCATTGAGCAGTGCATTAGAAATTATGGCTGACTATATAACACTCGCACCTCCCAAATTGTGTACACAGAAGATGCAACCTTTAGTCAGCCCAGGCACTCTACAAAAGACCAATGATCATCCTTCTTTAATTGTTGACAAGATGGTCTGACTCTGCGAAATTGCCAGTGAGACCATACTTCTGGACTAGAATATGTGTACAAGGTAAGGGCCAGGATCCCTGCGCACACATCCTTGCCTACTACTGATTCCAAATCTACTCTATTAATAAGGAGCAGTTGAGTTCAGTGATTACCTGAAAGGTTTCAAACATACCTGAGAAAAATGACCATACTCGCCACAAATGCGGCAAATGAGCTCCTCTTCTTTTTTTTTCTTCCAATTTCTCTCTATGGCTTTGGCTTTGGCCTCCCATACTTTGGCTTCCCTGCTTGTGAAATCAGTGGGAACTGCATTGGGATCAAGGGGAACATCATCCTCGTCGGGTTCACCCGCACTTGCCTCTGTAATTGACCTCTTCTTCAAACTGGGGTTATCTCGAGCACTTTCATTGGCATGCCTCACAGGCCCCGTGTACTCTTTCCCATAAACCTCCTTAAACCATTCCTCATCTCTTTCATCATCCTTTGATTCAGCCATTGATGATTAAAATACAAAAAGACTGTTTCCTAACTTTCAAGAACTACTTGTGACTCGAGATTTGCAGAGGCACCAGTAATGCTACACGGCTGCCTCACTACTTTTCAACGTGTGCTGTCGATCCTTATAGAACAAATAAAGCACGTTACCCAAGAAGGCACTAATGCTTTGGAAATTCCAGTTAACTGAGACGAGTAGCTTGAGTAAAAGTATAGTCCAGGAACACTGCAGCTTTACTTACCTTAATTATTCATCCTAAGCTTAGCAGCATCACATCCAAGATTGGCATTGCAAACCTGAACCACAAGCAAGAAGGCTTGCTTTCATGGGAGTTTCTTCTCAAACTTTAAAGCAGAAAGCCCACACAAATGCACCAAAATGTGGAGTAAAACAATGCTACTTAACATTCAATTTTAGAATGCCAACGAGCCAGCTGCCACTGTCAAATTCATATCGGACTTTTCTTCTGATAAATTGATGAATAAGACAATACTTTTAAAAAACGACAGGTTAAACAAACGTACATAGGATCAACTTCTGGGACAAGCGGGCTTAAGAGGGTTCTTTCCCACGAATGCATTAATGGACTAAAACCATGCATGCAGCTAACTGCAAGCATGGCCCTGTTGGCTCGAAACATAATACTAATGTCATTGTGTCTTATAATGAAGCTAGAGATTGACAGCCCAGAGAGCGAGAGAGACAGACAGACAGACAGAGAGAGAGATACAGACACAGCCAGACAGACAGAGAGAGAGAGAGAGAGAGCACATCAGTCTAAAGGGCAACGCCTTGGAAGAACACATGCATGCCAGCCAGAGGCAAAGCATTCGCTGACAAGAAAAAACACCAACGTTCACACCTTGAGAGTCGAATGGAACTTCAGAGAAGTAAGAGACAATGAGGTGTTGCGTCATGCTGTGCCTTTTTGTTGATGGTACACGACCACAACTATCTCCGTATCAAGTACTGATCCTCCGTAGAGCTTATCAAGCTCTGACCAATTCCTACCCTGGCATTGTTGTAAACATAACCTTCTTGGCAGTGTCTTGCCCAATGCAGGTGTTATGATAATACCTCCGTAGAGCTTATCAAGCTCTGACCATAAACAGCCCAGACCCAATTCCTACCCTGGCTTTGTTGTAAACATAACCTTCTTGGCAGTGTCTTGCCCAAATGCAGGTGTTATAATATTATCATACTGAAAAAGCACTATCAGAAATGCAAGAAAAGCAAGGGAACAAAACGAGTCAATTTGTCGACAATCCTTTCATGCTACCCGAACAACACAATAAAAAAACAAATTTGATTTTTCTAAACACTGCTGCAAAGCCTTACAAACCTGCAACCATCTACACAACCTAATCACCTGCGAACTCAAACGTTTCCAGAAGATTAGGCTCTGCAGATCAGCCATTTGTAAGCTTCCCTACCAGTCTACAAACCCTAGCCACCAGCAACCTGTAAACCCTGTACATCTGCAAACCCTAACAACCTGTAAAATTTATTTGCGAGTGCTAGCCAATGTAATTCATTGGACAATACATGATAAAGAGAGCACGTGAAGGAGAGAGCTTGCGCTAAAGTTGAGCAGAAGGGCACCTTTCGATTCGATGTCGAAAATCCGCGTTGAAGATGATGAAGATGAGCTCTGCAGCGTCGAAGGAGTAGATGAGGAGACAACAACGCAGAACACGAGCAGCAGCAACGCACGCCAAGAATAGAGGAGCTGACCCCTTAACCCTAATATTTGGTGGAAGGCCTAAATTAATCCTGGTTGTTAATTACGTTAATTAACGTAATTTGCACATTCATCCTTTTTTTTTAAAATGCGAGAGCATTGTACTGAATTTCAGATGTCTCTTCTTCAAAATTGATGGTTTTGATGAAATAATATAGCAAGTTTTTTTTTTACATTTTAGTGTAATTTTTGATAGGCATTATAAAATTTTGCAAGTATTTTACATCCAAAATGCTCAAAAATGGGCGTGACACCCCATCAAAAAACAACTATGGTTCCATTCTCAAGAAGCTCATATGTTGATCTATCATCATAGATATCCTTCATGCTATAGATGGCTTTTCATCACCCCCTTCCCACTAACCATGATGGCTGGGAAATAATAGGGGTACATCCTTTCCCTACTTGTAACAGCTCTTGGTCCCTCCCCCACGCCCCCCAAAAACCTATCACCCTTCTTCATGAGCTCACTCACCACATAAGATTCCAACCCCCTCTCACCTTCAACCACGCTTTCATGACCCCACTTCTTCCAACCCATGGCTTGATTCCCATCATGAGGATTCATTAGATTGATAATCTCGACATGCCTCACTTGCTTTTTGCCCTAAGTGCTCTTCTAGCATACTTCTCTTACTTTTGAGTGTCTCCTTTGCCAAAAAAAACAAAAAAAAACTTTTTAATCTTCTCTTCCCTTTTTGTCTTTGAGCCATCTACATTTGCTAATAGTAGATGTGAGGGGAAAGATGATAAGAGGCCTATGTGGAGAGGGTAGAGGGGTGGTTAGTATAGGTGGTGCATTGGTCACTATGGCATATAAAGGACCCTACCTACAGATTGCATGCAACAAATCTAAGTAGTGAACATTCATACATTAAAGAAAGAGACATGAATAGGATCAAGATGAACAAGTGAACACATCATTGACTGGTTGTATAGGCCCGTGAAATTGTCAATGGGGTAGCTTTCTAAGATGGCCAGTTTGTGGGGTCTTGAATAGCAAGAACAATTAATAGTTACAAATGTAGGATGCATATAACAATTATTAGTTAGAAACGCATGATGCCACACAACCCTTTATACAACCTTACAACATTTACCTCCTTCCAATATTCCCTACTCCTATATAACTTTACAAGGTTTACCTCCCTCCACCTTCTTCTAGAATATTCCCTACTCCTATATAACCTTAATCTTTACAACCAAGCTTAGCAAGGTTGTGGTGCATTCACACCACACTCGTTGACCAAAGACTTCAGATGACATCCATCCCCCCCTTGGAAGATTTTGTCCCCGAAATAAGGAAACGGGATCAAGATTAACCTATTTTAAAAGGCAAAGATGTACAGAGCAAGGTGTTAGACTAAGCAACACTTTGTCTTGCACCAGTAACATTGTGGGTGCTCCTTTGTAAAGTCCTCTGGAATATATTACAGTGGGTGCTCCTTTGTAAAGTCAAAGATTTCCACTAGAATATTTGCTCCTTTGTAATATGCCAAGCCTACCTCTAGAATATATTAAATAATTTCCTCTTCATCCTTAAGTGGTAGTTCAAAAATCACTCATGTCTCGCATACATTTTCACATTAGAGACATGAACACATTACATATACTAGAGTTAGGAGGTAGTTACACTTGGTAAGAAATTTCTACTCACTACCTTGTAGGGCCTGTAGTACCTTTGTGGTAGATTTTTATAGGTGTTACTTTTAAATGAAGCATCCATGAACTCATGCATTTTCAAAAACACATGTAATCACCTCCTTCCTTGAGTTCCAAATGCCTACTAGGCTTGTCTGCATTTTCCTTGGATCAAGACTTGTCTACATTTTCCTCCATATTGGACCGAGACTTCAACATGTTGTACTTGCTATGTTTCAATATAGCCTACATCTTTTCTTTTCATCCTTGGCATAAGGATTGTCCTTGTCCTCATGGAAGACCATTGAACTTTGTTAGAATGCTTGGTAATGCTAGGTGAAGCCACTTATCCCAAGTTGATTGGGTGAGCTCATTATGTGTCAAAACACAAGTGTCTTAGTTATTCCTAGATATCTATTGATTTTCTCACTGTGCTCTTTAGACTAGGGGGTTGTGAGATAAGGAGTACTAGGAGTGAGTTTGGTGAGTGAGTTCATTGTGCTTGGCTTTAAACAAACTCCTCCAAAACTGTCCCCATGAACTTTGAGCTCCTATCATTCATCGCAATTTGTTATGGCATCCCATGCAACTTGAAGGCGCTTTTCCATGAGTTGTTATGCCATGATTAGGACTAAATATTAAACTTTTGTTGGTCATGAAATGGGTTGATTTAGCCAATATGTCCACTACCACATATAAGGCTATACCATCCCCTTATTATAGGTGGCAATGTGTGTTATTTTGCCTTTAGGAATGGGTCAGTAAACCAACATGTTGAATTTATTTTACCAATATGAATCCATAGCAATGTGTGTCAGTAAACCAATAGATTGAAGTTTGGAAACCTTACATGGATTCATATACCAATTAGCCAATGTGTGTCAGTAAACCAATAGATTGAAGTTTGGAAACCTTACATGGATTCATATACCAATTAGCCATGTGTGTCAATTTACCTTCAAAATGGGTCAGTAAACCAGCAGGTTGAAGTTTGAAACCCTTATTCTACTAGCGTGGTAAACACCTTGACACAAAGCTATAGGTGTCCTTGCACATCCACTTCCATGAGAAGTTATGGTTGAGCTTGTTATAGGCCTTGAAAACCTCTAGATGCCATGCCATGGGTGAGCCATGGGTGCAA
Organism: Cibotium barometz; assembly: GCF_041138505.1. Taxonomy (NCBI): domain Eukaryota; kingdom Viridiplantae; phylum Streptophyta; class Polypodiopsida; order Cyatheales; family Cibotiaceae; genus Cibotium; species Cibotium barometz. The sequence goes on along the minus strand of NC_141088.1, from coordinate 21,967,627 downwards.
AGCATAGTTGCACGACTAAAATTTTGAAGGTCGGATGCTTGACTAGATACACTTTATCCTTGTACCACAAGAGCTCATTTTAAACTATTAAGCCAGTTGTTATAGGTGGACAAATATCTTTTTTGGGATTAGCGGGTCACTAGTTGTAGATGATTATACTGTTGTCGGTAACTCGACAAGGACTAAGGTGTGATGGGATGACCCATTCCTTCCTCTTCTATTTTATACCTAAAAGAGCCAGTGCAACGTAATGGTAGGTGGTGATGACAACACCAGCTTAACGGTATCTTCTCCTACTCCTACTCCTAGGTCTTCTTCTCCTACCCTAGTGTAAGTGTTGTTTTTACACTAGGGGAGTTTATGGTCTAGGGTTCACTTCTCACATTAAGGTTCCCCAGAGAGTGGAAGACTTCCACTCACAATTCAAAGTTGAGGCCTAAGGCTCAAGAGGAGGCTTGATGCTCAAGGCCCGTCTCAAGTCTCAAGGCCCGAGGCTCCATGATTGAGACTTTGCATTACAGGTTGTGAGTTTACAATCTTAGTTTTCTCTTCTCTCCCTATCCCTTAAGCCAATGGAAGAGATCTTACTTCCTCTAGTTCTCTTAAGCTAAGCACAATGGAAGAGAACTCTCTCTTTGTCTTCTTCTGATCCCTCAAGATAAGCACAATGAAAGAGATCTATCTCTCTCTATCTTCCTCTAGTTCCCACATAGCTTCTTTCAACTCTCACCTCACTCCTTACATATTGGAAAATGTTGCAAGTCAATCTAAGTAGCACTCCTTCATACACCCTCTCACCTCACTCCCTCTCTCTTACTTCTTGCCTCCTTGCTTCTCATAGTTCACCTCTCAAGGTCACAAACCCCATTGCATATTATGTATCTACTCCACTTCTCCCAAGATTGTAGATTAAGCAAAGATGAAGCTCCTTCACTCAAGACAGTCCCTATATAGCCTACCTCACACATAGACCACAATAGAGCTAATTCTCAAGCCTACTTCCACTTATACTCAACAATAATGGGCTTGAATTGGAGCTAAGACACAAACAAGCACAATTTCACTTACAAATTCATGGAAGCATGCCCAAAATACTTTGAATTGACATAAATCAGGCATAAACTCAACCACCCAACCACCCCCGAGTCCAAGGGATGCACACATGAATCATAAAATGAAATACATCATACCTCTACCTTGATGTCCCATACCATCAAGAGGTATAACACAATCCAATATAGCTATAGTGTGAAATGGTAGGTGAGTAGATATGGACCTCTACACAAGAACCATTGCATAAGCCTCCAAGCTCCCCAAGCTCCCTTGAGTGTGTCCCATGCCCCTATTATATAGGAGGGCCCTCAAGTGACTCTTGACTTTCCATTTCCCATGTGTGACCTTTGGATGCCTGACCCTAACCTTAACCCTTAAGGTTAGTCTTAACCCATGCTCCACTAGAGCTTGTTCTTCCCATGCTCCCATGCTCACAAGCCTAATGTGGGTTAGCCTCCTAGTATATGCACACATAATGTGTATATAACATAGCACACATAATGTACATATAACACAATCTCTCTCAATAGAAAAATAAAATTACTCCAATAAAATGATACAAGCTCAAATGATACCATGCTCCCATGCTCACAAGCCTAATGTGGGTTAGCCTCCTAGTATATGCACACATAATGTGTATATAACATAACACACATAATGTACATATAACACAATCTCTCTCAATAGAAAAATAAAATTACTCCAATAAAATTACTCCAATAAAATGATACAAGCTCAAATAAAATTACTCCATTAAAATTGTTCCAATAAAATGATACCCCATAACATTTTTACACATCCCATACATCTCTGAAGTTAAATTAGGAACATGAATTGTCACGTAGGCTGTAACGCCTGGGATCCACGGGGCAGACCGGCGGATGGCTAAGGACGTGGCCATCCGGGGTTCAGTGGGAGAGGACGCCCATGCGGAGTCGTGGGCGGCCAGGCTAGTGTGGACGGCAGGCCACACACTATATAGCCTGGGGGATGAGGGGCAATCCTCATTCTTCCTCTATGGCTGGGTGGTGAGCCAGAGGCCGTCCCCTCCTGTGGTAATGCCTGTAGTGGTATTACGATAATCTAACACTGGCATCAGAGCGTAAGTTTCGATTGGGTCAGGGTCCGTGCGTGACCGGGGACCGCCGAAGCCGTAGTGGTATTACGATAATCTAACACTGGTATCAGAGCGTAAGTTTCGATTGGGTCAGGGTCCATGCGTGACCGGGGACCGCCGGAGCCCACTCAATGGTTTTCAACCATTCAAAAAAAAAACTCTTATCCTTATCTCCACAATGGACTGTGTGGAGGAAGGCCGCCAGAATTGAAGGGAAGAATTCTCTCTCTCTCTCTCTCTCTCTCTCTCTCTCTCTCTCTCTCTCTCTCTCTCTCTCTCTCTCTCTCTCTCCGTCGGTCACACACACCAAAGCAATAATCTGCAGGTAAGAATCTTGTCTGCGAAAGAGAAGCTTTTTGTCTAGTGAAGAGAGTACCAGCCCTGGCAGCCAGCCAGAGGAATTTGGGCTCGGAATAACCGCTGTGCACAGTAGCGTAGGCTCAGGCCTAGGCGTTCAGGCCAGACCACCGCACGCCGTATGTCGTGCTGTGAAGGACCCTCTTAAGGGGGCGAAGACCAGCCCAAGGTCGACTAAACCCAGCCACGACCAATCGCCGTAGCCACCGCCGGCGGCCAGCCACGACCGGCGTAGCCACAACCGAGCGGCCAGCTCTGACGGGCGGGCGGCCTGTTGCCCAACCAGCGCACAACGGGCGGCCTGCCTCGGCCCACAGGCGGCAGCCAGCCCACAGGCGGTGGCCAGCCGTTCATTTTTTAACACAGCGAGTGGCCAGCCCACAGCCATAGCCGGCCGTTAATTGGTGATTTAATCCAATGAATGCCACCAGTGACAAATAATTTTTTTTGTTAATCAAACGGACACCTCTCTCCCGGCAATGGAGGGATAATCCTAGCAATAAGGGATAATCCAGGGTGTTTCAGGCATAACTTCTCGAGGAGATTAATTTTTTTTATGAGTCGCAGGCACCTTTCTCTTGGATCGGAGCATCCCGGAGTAGTGACGCTTGTAGAGGCTCGCAGCGCAACACAAATCGATAGTCGACGACAGTTCGCAGGCGACCGTAAGGGGAGGTGACTATTCTCTCTCCACCAACTGCTCATTTTATTAGCGTTTTTTTTGTTATTTTCGAGTTCTCGCATTGTTTTTTGTGCAAGAATTAAAGATGTCTGCTAGGCGTAGTGTGTCCCCACCGCCTTCTACTTCTTTAGTCTCTTGTCCTCGGTCGCGGGTTTGACCCCGACCGAATTGTCAGGCTGTATACGCCCGATCGTTGTCCGGTCCGGAGTGCGCTCGTCGATCATGCATGATCCACCAGCGCCCTCCTCGTCTGTTGACCCCGCCTTAGGACCCAGCGAGCCCGCAGCAGCGGCCGTAGTATAGCAGATGACCCCTTTCTAGCCGATGAGCCAGATGACATGAACACCGACGTCGCCGAGAAGACCGAGGAGGACCTCTTGGAATATGACGACGACGATTATGACCTATTGGACCCTGCCGACGTCCTGACAGAGACGGAGCTCTCTAGTGGACTTTTTAAATATCTTAATGCCAAACTGAACAATATGGGTAAAGTCCAAGCTGACTTAGTCACGATGCTACAGAGCATCTCCACACGGTTAGATGCACTGACAGCCGCCTCGGCTAGTATTCCGACTCCTCGTGAGAGACGAACTCCTGCGGCATGGGTGAGCATAGCCTCGCCAGTGGTTGTAGGAGTACAGGGCCGATGCGCCTGCGGGGCCGTCCGTAGAGACAGCTTCATCGTTATTGAAAGACTTAAAGCCGCCTAGTTTTGGTGGCGAGGAGAAGGAGAGAAACAAGGACTCGGTCAACATGTTTCTAGTGAAGTGGTCAGATTTGCACACGCTGCGACAGCAGCCTAGCCGGATACAGCCCGTGGCCCTCTCATTAACCGACAAAGCGTACAAGTGGTGGATAAGTTTGACAACTCGTCCTGCCACTTGGACGGAGTTTGAAACGATGTTTCGAAAAGAGTTTTTGCCTGTTAATGAGGCGGAAAGAAGCTGGGAGTTATGGGACAAGTGCTCGATGGAGAACAAATCCCTGACTCAGACTATAGGGAGATAGTACTCAAGCTAAAGGGGATCGATGCATTCCAGACATTGTGAGGCTTTAAAAGAGGCCTCAAAGATGATTACCTTGAGTACGTAGAGTCCTTACAGCCTAAAGACTTAGCAGAGGCAATTAAGTATGCGTAGATATTTGATGACATCAAGCGCCGTAGTGCGCGTGGTGGTTCGAGCAGGGCCGAGGGTAGTGAGAAGAGGAGGTCAGGACTTAAAAGAAAAGGGTTCCGCAATGATAAACAGGGGGATAGGATGGACCAGGAAAGACAGGGTGGTCATTGGTCTAAAAAACCGCGACCATCCAAGAAGAAAAGAGACAGCGAAATCCAAAAGAAAGAGCAGTATATTAAAGCACGAAAGGAAAATCGCTGCTTTAATTGCAACGACGTAGGGCACACGAAGACTGAGTGTCCAAAGTCTAAAGCCAGCACGAGTGGCAACGAGCCCAAAAAAGATGGTAAATCCTCTAGGCAGTTGCATGCAGTGCAAAGACTCCCTCTCAGTTCCGCAGAGTTCAGAGAGGTGACAGTGTGTCATTGTGATGAGCATCATGCTTGTTCAGTGACACCAGCGATGTGGCAGCCTACTGTAGGTCCGCATGACATGGTGCGCATGTATGGCACCATAGGTGGCCGTAGAGTCATAGTTTTTATCGATGATGGAGCTAGCCACAACTTCTTGAACTACTCGTTAGTCAAGAAGTTGGGGTTAACTGAGACCCGGAGTGATCATTAGTATACTGTTGGCCTAGCCAACGGGTATGACAGAACGGTATGGAATACCGTAGTATTGGGGGTCCCATTATCTATACAGGACTACGAGGCTCCGCTTGACTTTCAGGTCATGCACTTAGCCAGAGAAGACGTATATCTAGGCAGGCAGTGGCTGTATGGCTTGGACCCTAGTCTAGCTCAGAATTACTTACATAATACACTATGTTTTGAGCATGGAGGTAGAGTCATTACCCTACAAGGCGACTGTACTGTCCCCGCCACACCACTTATTTCCTCCATGGAGCTCTGTACAGCGGTCCGCAGAGACCAGATAGCAGAGGTATATGCTTGTTACCCTCTTTTAAATTCTGTTTCCGTAGATGAAACTGTAAATGATGTTTGCGTAGACAAACAAGGAAAACAAAATAGCCTTGGACGAGACCCACTGTTTGAAAACCCTGTTTGGCATGCATGTGATTCAAACAAGAAAAAATCCAAGGTGAAGGAGACAAAGAAAAAGTACGTAGATACTTTAATGAATTTATTAGAGGAATTTCAGGATATTTTTCCTGATGAATTGCCAGATGGTTTACCACCATCTAGAGAAGTAGACCATGGCATCGAAGTTATGCCAGGATCAAAACCTATAAGCAAACCTGCTTATAGATTAAGCCACTCCGAGGCACAGGAGGTGGAAAAACAATTGACGGAATATTTAAACAAAGGCTTTATTTGGCCTAGTTCAAGTCCGTGGGCATCGCCTATTCTTCTGGGGTAAAGAAGAAAGACGGATCTATGCGGATGTGCATAGACTATAGGACTCTTAATCAGATAACGATTAAGAACAAGTATCCGATGCCACGAATGGATGAGTTGTTTGATCAACTCTATGGATCGAGATACTTCACAAAAATAGACCTGAGATCAGGGTATCATCAGGTTAGAATTAAAGCAGAAGATGTTGCGAAGACAGCATTTAGGACCCGTTTCGCGCATTTTGAGTTTTTGGTTATGCGGAACTGCAGATTTTTCTTGGCATGTCGGGGTTCTACCGACAGTATGTGAAGGACTACGTGAAGATCGCAGTCCCATTGACTGACAAGTTTTACAGTCAAAAACTAAAAACATTAGTTGGGGGGAAGCCCAACATAATAGCTTTGATAAGCTCAAGGTGACCGTAGAGCAGCTGCACCTGTTTTGACTATTGTCGATCCAAATGAGCCGTTTGTTTTGGAAACAGACGCTAGTAATGAGGCCATTGGGGCCGTACTTATGCAAAGGGGACGCCCAATTGCATTTGAGAGTAAAAAGTTAGATCGTGCGCAGCGTAACTACTCGGCTTACGAGCGAGAGTTACTAGCGATAGTTCATGCACTGAAAAAGTGGAGACACTATTTATATGGTGCTACTTTTGAGGTCCAAACGGACCATGAAAGTCTGAAATGGCTTTCAAGTCAAAGTGAACTAAAGGGTAGAAAAGCTCGGTGGGCGGAGATTCTACAGGAGTTTGACCTTCAGATATGTTACCAAAAAGGTAAGTATAACATGGTGGCAGATGCACTTAGTCGCATGCCACAGATTAATGAACTTAGTTTCACAGTCTTCAAGAATGATTTCTTGGAGTCACTACGTGGTTTATGTGAGCACGATCCATCTTTTACAGAGGTTTGGCACGATGTACTATGCGTACGCACTTCTTCATAGACGCGACCACCTCCCTCGTTGGCACGGATTGCTAGTCCGGAGAGACTGGCCGAAGGTGCAACGAGAAGGGAAGCGAGAGTTAGTCCGGAGAGACTAGCCGTGTCTTTTGGGTATAGTTTGGAGCTGGAGAGCTCTGACATAGGCCCTTCATCACCTTTGACTGCCACGGCTTCAAAGGGGAGTGATAAACTTCGTCGTGGAGAGAAATATGCTAATTACTCCATTGACGATGGGTACTTACTCTACAAGGGTAAAGTATGTGTACCAACTATTGGTGACTTTCGGGCCCAAATTCTTAAGAAAGTCATGATAGTCCAAGTGCGGGTCATCTCGGGATTCAGAAGACCTATGCACTAGTAAAAAGACAGTTTTATTGGCCTAGTTTGTTTAAGGACGTCCTGACTTATGTGCTGAAATGCAGTAAGTGCCAGGTCAATAAACATGAATGTCTTAAGATTGGAGGACTACTCCATTCGCCTGGAGATTCCTCAAGGGAAATGGGAAAGCATTTCCATGGATTTCATTACCGGTTTACCCAAGACGAATCGAGGGAATGACTCAGTGTGGGTGGTAATGGACAGGTTAACTAAAATGGCAAAGTTTATCGCCACGAAGAAAACTGTTAAAACGCCAGAGTTGGCAAAACTCCTTATTGAACATCTCTACAAGCTATATGGCCTGCCCGCAGATATAGTGTCGGATAGAGATAGAAAGTTCAACAATCATTTTTGGAGGGAAGTCTTCAAAAAGTTGGATACTACTCTGAGTATAAGTATGGCAGATAATCCGGAGTCTGATGGTCAAACTGAAAGAGTTAACCAAATTCTAGATGATATGTTGCGTTCTTATGTTAGTAAGAAGCAATCTAATTGGGAAGAATACTTGCCCTTATTGGAGTTTGCCTATAACAGCTCCAAACACTCAAAGCGATTGGATTTACACCATTCATGTTAATGTACGGATTCTAGCCGAGATCTCCGATGGTGGCTGTAGGCCTAGAAAAGGAGAAGATTAAATTTGTCAAGGATTTCCTTGAAGATATGAATGATATACTCAGAGCCGCACACGTGAGAGCATTCGTAGCGCTCAGGATCGCGCTAAAACTTATGCGGATAAAGGACGTAGAAAGGTGACCTTTGCAGAAGGTGACTTTGTATTCCTTAAGGTTCCTGCGCAGTCAGAAACCATGAAAACGGGAAAGTGTGATAAACTTTCTCTGAGATATTGCGGTCCTTTTAAAATCCTTAAGAAGATTGGGGACGTAGCATATAAACTTGAGTTACCAGAGAGTTCTCAAGTCCATCCTGTCTTCCATGTCAATAAACTGAAGAAATCAGTTCACGGGTTAGAGAACGCAGTTTCTCCAGAGATTTTGGTGGACTTGATAGAGCCACCAAAGATACCACATGAACTTGAAAAGATTCTAGAGTATCGTTGATAGACAAACCCGACATGAAGTGTACCAGGAGGTACTTGTTAAATGGACAGATAGGGATGAGGAGGTAGCTACCTGGGAACGTCGTAGTGCAATTTCCAAAAGGTTTCCCCAGTTTGTTTTTGAGGACAAAAACTCTTCTTAAGGGGGGGTAATGTCACGTAGGCTGTAATGCTTGGGACCGACGGCGGCAGACCGGATGGCCAAGGACGTGGCCATCCGCCGGGGGTTCAGTGGGAGAGGACGCCCATGCGGAGTCGTGGGCGGCCAAGCTAGTATGGACGACAGGCCACACACTATATAGCCTGGGGGATGAGGGGCAATCCTCATTCTTCCTCTATGGCTGGGTGGTGAGCTAGAGGTCGTCCCCTCCTGTGGTAATGCCCGTAGTGGTATTACGATAATCTAACATGAATTGTCCACTAAACCAATTCAGGGTAAGTTCATTCTCTGTGTAGACATTCGGTTACCTCCCTTTCTGTCAAAATTGGTTCGTGAATAAACATATTTTCATTTTGGCTCAATCCTATGTGCTAAGTAGGGTTTTTGCTGGTTGACCCTTCCCAAAAAAAAAATTGGACATGAGCATGATGGATGCATTTTGATATGCACATCATAACTTCCCAAATGAGAACCTTCTCCAAATGTCTCAATGGTGAAAGCCTCATGTTTGGAAGCTTGAAACACCTGCACTTGTGTAATTTATGCATTAATATCTAGTGCTTTCTTGATCCTTTTTATAGCTTCTTTTGAAATGTGTTGAGGCAGCCTCAGCTGTACGACTTCTACCCAAGACAAGGGTGTTGAGAGCTCTTGGTTCTCCTCCCAACCATAGCCAAAACTGCCTGACCCTCTAAGATTGGACTCCACTCTTTTATTAGCTAGGAAGTTCTTCACATGTGCCCGGCTACTCTCACTAGTGTCCGGCCACTCTTGAGTCCGTACCCGGTCATTTTGGCTCCCCTAAACCTCGCCCTTGACTTATCCGGACGATCGAGCTCTCTAGGCTCCCAAATAATTCCATTGTCATGACATTACTCCCCCCTTAAGAGGAGTTTTTGTCCTCGAAAATGAAATTCGAGAACCTCTTTTTGAGTGTGCTTACCTTTTCCTAGGTAGAACCTTCTTCTGGTCTATCCTTCCACTTGACTAAACACTCCTGTCGTACAGAGTGTCAAGTTCTTTTTTCTTGGAAATCCAAGACTTTTTCTGGTTCGTGTGGTAAGGATGGGAGGTTCAATAAGTTCTACTAGGATCTCTTGATGAGACTGATGAGATTATCGTCATCACCCTCTTGACTGACAAGATTATCATCATCATCCAACTTCTTTTTTACTCTACTGATGTGACTTCTCTTAAAGTTGATCTGTTCTCTGAAAAACTAACAGATAGAATCGCAAAGGAACATGCGATTAAAGTTGAATAACCAAAAGAAAGAAACCTACTCAAACTGCAAGAGTGAAAGCTTCCTCAATACATATAACCACATGCTGAAATTCTTTGTGGTGAGGTGATTCAAACATGACATCAAAAGGTAAATTTTCATTTCAAATAAATGATAAATCATGTAAGAATACAATAAAAAGCACAACTTTTATGGTGATCATACAAAACCAAAATCTTTTGATGTTCACAGACAACCTTAATCTTAACACTTCATTGCTTTAGTAAAAGCATCAAAGGACAATAAATAATAAAAAGCATAAGAACTCATAGACACTAAAAGATTTAGTCTATTAAAAATTTGGAAAGTACCATAACTCGAATTCTATAGAATTAAAAAATAAACAAGCCTTGCCTTCCCATCACTTCAGACCAGCTATAAATAACATCAAACGATTTACAAACAACATACTAATAAGTCACACAAATAAACTTGCTTGTCCTTTCCCTTTTCTTTGGTTTGTGAACCCTCACCCTTATCCAACAAACCAAGCTTAAGGTGGTGGGATTTATTATGTCCCTTGCCCATGCAATAGAAACTTAGATTCTCTTGCTTTGCTTTCTCATAGTCCTCTGACCTTAAGAAACACATCGGTCCCTTAGTTTTCTTAGCTTGATTTCTCTTTTGCATAGGTCATTATCATTTCATGGGACCTTGAAACATAGGACTGTGTGCCATCATAGATGATGTTTGTGCATCAGTTTTAACTACATGCTTGCCTTTGCCAACCATGTCATCAAAGATTTGGGTGAACTTAATCGCCTTCTCTAGCATTTTGGTTCATTTTACTTTACTTGGTTCTTATAATCAACTTGAGAAGGTGACTTTGTATATTTGAAAGTCCCTGCGAAGTCGGAGACTTTAAAGACAAGAAAGTGTGGAAAGCTTTCACCTAGATATTGCGGTCCCTTTAAAACCTTTAAGAAGGTTAGTGGACTAGCATACAAACTTGAGTTGCCGGAGAGCTCTCCAGTTCATCCTGTTTTTCATGTCAGTAGACTCGAAAAGCTGTTGAGATCATCAGGAGAACGTAGTTTCTCCAAGCATTTTGGTGAAGTTGATAGAACCACCATCTATTTCACATGAAGCCGAGAGGATTCTCGGATTTAGAGATCGGAACACGAGGCATACTGTGTACTGTGATACACTTGTTAAGTGCAAAGATCGTGAAGATGAGGCTTCTTCGTGGGAACCCTGAGAAGTACACTAAGCAAGAACTTTACGGAGTTCGTTTTCGCAGATGAAAACTCTTCTTAAGGAGGGAGTAATGTTATGTAGCCCATAGTAGCTACGTAAACGGGAGGCCCTACCGGCTCTGAGACCGCCGTCCACCGGAGTGTGGAAGGCAAGCGAGCCAAGGTTTAGGGGATGGAGTTTCATGAGTGGCCGGGCATGTGTGGGTAGGTTATATATGCCCGACGGTGGGGAGGATTCCCCATTACCTCTCTCACGCTAGGTGGTGATCCAGGGCTTCCCTCCTCTACATACGCAACTACAATGGTATGACAACAATCAATATGGGAAACAAATAGGGGTTCAGCTAATGCTCACTTGCCACCCAACCATAGGCTTCAAACCACATGCAATGATAAGCTAGAGACAAACACAACCCTTGCAATCTTGGCCCAGAAAGCATGCACCCCTAGCCCAAAAAGCATGCACATCCCATGCCATGCACCCCTAGCCCTTACAGATGTTCACTCGCAATTCTAACTAGTGGGCTAACCACTACCTGGGACTTTTGGGATACTTGAATCCCAAGGTAAATCCCCACACTAGAACTCACATAAATGAGTCATAATTCCAACTATATAGCCACAACGATGACCAATTTACACTATTATAAGATTTGTTCGACAAACCTCTAACACTAGCCATGTTATGCCCACATAACAAGGGGCTTAACATTGGCAGTGTTGGCCCTACCTTGTATCACTAGAGACAATGTTTGAAGGGGTAGAGAGTAGGGGGGGGTGGGGGGAAAAGGGGGCGTGGGGTGTGGGGCGTGGATGCTTATCCATTATCAACGAGGGACTCTTGTGCCATTATTGTTTACCTATTCCAACTATGCAAGCCTAGAGATATAAATGGAGTGCTTACAAATATTGGGATGATCATTTCGTGTCATTGTGTGCAGGTGCATGTAGCGTGATATTTCTCATACTGTAAGGTCAAAAAATCAAGGTAAAGGAGGATATGCAAGAGATGAAGAAAATTGAGAGAGAGAGATCCTTTGTAGGAGATGGAAATGGAGTCGCTTTACGTCGACTTAGAGGGTTATACACTGAAGAGACTTGAACCCATGTCATCCCAATCAACAGAGAGGTAGGAGGAAGAGGAGTAGTAGTTTTAACTTCATAGCCAACGAACTTACTATATATGGTCTATATGACGACAAGGATGGGACTTGGATCTACTTGCACACGAGTTCTCTTTCTCGTCCATTGATGGAAAGACCATCACAATTAAGGCGAGGACAAACCATTATCTTTATAGGTCTCTCTGAGCTCTGTCTCACAGTCCCTCTCAGACTTGGATCTCTCTCTCTCTCTCTCTCTCTTTGGGGTTTGTGAAGGTTCAAGCCAGCAACCCTTACAAGGAGCAAGCAAAGAAGGGCTGAACAAATCCCCTCTATGTCTCCCACAGATTCTCGTGTGTGGAGGACATAAGGTGGAGGGAGAGGAGAGAAGAGGAAGGGGGGAGGCTTTCCCAGTTTGCGAAGTGTACCATCATCCTTAATCCAATCAATATTAATACAAACGTAATAAACAATCAGTAATCAGTGATTCAATTAGCGTGATGGGGTGCTAACCATAACGCTTGAAGTTTAAGATAGCACCGACATTTGATTGGATACACAAGGCAAGGCATACACTTTTGGCAACATTGTTTTCAAGCAGCTTTAATAATTATGGAGGCATATGGTAGGTTGTTGGTTGGCCTTTAGCACGTGTCACTTCTCTCTTGCAATTCGGGAACGGCCTGTCTTTCTCTCATCAATCTCCTGTCCACGCAAACAAATATGCTCTCTCTCACACACACAGCAGCGAGTGTCTCCTTTCCAAGCAAACACAAAAGAGAACACCAAAGCCATGGTGACAAAAGACCAAAGGGAAGCAATCGATTCACAGACCGTTGGGTAAGGTTGGAGTACCAATCAAGGGGCAGGTTGACAAAAGAGAATAACCAAGGGCAGCAATATCTTAAGTTCATCCATAGGGTAGGTTGACCAAAAAGAATATAACAAGGGAATATTGCAATCATGGGGTAGGTTGACAGAAGAGAATACCAAGGGAAGTAATATCTAAGTGAATCATCCATGGGGTAGGTTGACAAAAGGGGGACAAACGGAGAATAATCCAATACCTTAAAGAAAAATGATCACAAGGCACAAACCACATGCCCTCGACCCTGCAAATAGCAGGCCATGTATTTCCCACAAAAATTTGTGAGTTCGATCGTACAGTCACATTGGTGTGACAAAAATACTTCCAATGTTACCAGGACCGTGTCTTCTTCAGAAGAATTATTGGGCACATTCTGGAGATTGACTAGCTGAAGTGTATCTTAAGCCTCTGCAAACCTGTGGGGGTCAGGATATGGGACCAAGGTGAGAGAAACGGATTGACTGAGATTATAAAAAACCATCTTTGTGTAGAGTGACATGTTAGACATTACCCAAGCTCTGAAAGCTGCATGTGTGCTTCAGCATAATCCTTGAAGAAAGCATCTTCATCCTGTTTGCAACCAGAGATGCACAATACAAATATTCATTGCAATATCATAAGCACCTCACTAAGTAACAAAATCATTCTCAGATGAGTCAAAGCCAAATTTACCTTAGCATACAGCTCCACATAAGGACGAAAAGATAGATCTTCAATCAAAGCCTTGTCCGAAGGAAGCTGCAATAAGCCTTCTTTTTCACCTGTAACCAATTCTCTGCCAACAGCATGCAGAATTTAAGAGCTACAAAACAGTAGACGGCTAGCAATTCAAGAAGTAAACTTAGTGGTGGGTTGCTAGGCATGTTAACGCCTCTTACATGAAGTAGGAGTTGTCAAAAATCAGTGGATTGCTGGTCCAAGCTCCTTCAAAACCAGATCTATCCTTGTGAGCACTACCCTACAACATCAATTGTATCACTTTACATAATTTGGAGTTCAATTCGCTAAGTCCTGGCCTTAGTTATACACGAGGGGTGGCAAGTCATGCACATGGATGTGTGTGTATATCAAAAGAATCACGTTTTCATACCAAGGTGTGGGCACCGGAGAGTGCCACAATCTCCTTGTCACCGAGTCCCATGTGGGCAAAAATGTTTCGTAGGTGACTAGCACCTGCACAATAAGAGAGAAGTTTAGGTGGCCTCCCTCAGGTTTCATGACGTGATTCGAAAAACTTGAGCACTGAGGGTCATTACAAAACATCTGCCCAAACAGGAAGGGGTTGAACAGGGGTGATCCCCCCACCCATCTAATTTTTAACAGTGGGGGTTATTGTCTGTAAGGCTCTTGAACGACATCAAAAACCAAATTGAAATAACACCTCTTGTGGCATCAGGAAGGCGGCCTTCTTCGGGACTTTCCGGAATATCCTATGAAAACACGAACAAGTTTGTTGATGAGAATTCAAGCTAGTAACATATTACATGTTGAAACTCCTATAGCTGCAATGTGCATTGTTACAAATAACCAGGCTCACCTTTCGCCCAGCATGGAAAGGAATCTCTGGCCCTCCCGTCACTTCAACGGCAACAACACCAGCAAGCTGCAAAAACAACGAAGCCTTCCTATCAAATGAGCAAATACCAATATAGTTGTAAATAAATGAATAAATATGGTTGTATATGGGTGCAGTTTTGTAGCACCCTACTACCCTCAATCAAGAGAGTCGTGTAAGATGACCCATCCTTTCAAAAGGCTCATATTTACTATTTCCCAAACTTTACAAATACCAAAGTGCAATCTTGATTCCATGAGAGTCTATTCACAAAAAAAAATCATCAACTCCACACATAGCATAGGTTAGCAAAGACTGCATGTAATCTATATGCTATGCGTGATGGAGTTGATGATTTTTTGTGAATAGACTATCATGGAGTCAAGATTGCACTTTGGTATTTGCAAACGGCATGTAATCTATGATATGCGTGATGGAGTTGACGATTTTTTGTGAATAGACAATAGACTCTCATGGAGTCAAGATTGCAGTTCGGTATTTGAATTGATCGTCTCATGACTCTCTTGATTACCCTTCACGACTCTCTTGATTGAGGGTAATCAAGAGAGTCATGAGACGACCAATTCTTTCAAAAGGCTTCTTGAAGCACCCTACTACCTTCAATCAAGAGAGTCGTGAGATGACCAATCCTTTCAAAAGGCCCATATTTACTATTTCCCAAACTTTACAAATACCAAAGTGCAATCTTGACTCCATGAGAGTCTTTACATGCAATGACAACCCCCCCACTGCCCAAGAGCAGGTCTAGAATCATACATACGTAGACGACAATTTTTTCATAGATAAACCATTGAGCTGACTCTCTCTCATTTCTACAGAGATAAAGGTCAGACAAGCTAGCGGTAAAGAGCACAAGCTACACGATCGCTGGTCACGCAATTTATATAAGGAATTAATGTAAACCAGTCGACCGCAACTTGGACCTTTAAAAGGCTCATCCTAACAAACCTGGTAGAAATCAGCATAGGAAAGGATAGGGAACTGCTCTTTGATAGGCTCAAGGAGCCTGATGGCAATGTCAAGTCCTGCATTTGCACCATGGGCCAACTCATGGGAGTTTCTAATCGTCCCAAAAGGTCCTCCAGTCTTGGTCTTCACATCGTAGGTCCCTGCACCGTGCCATCTGAACACATGCCACCGACAACAGTGTAAGGCTTCCACATCCTGAATTAAGGTTACTACATATAGCAGCTTGATAAACACTGAGGCCTCAAAGAGAACAAGTACTTACGCCAGCCTGACCATAATGGGAGCACAGCTCTTTGCTGAGAAAAAAACAAACAAACAAAAATAAGACCGTGAAGGCATGCCTTAACTAAAGACATTGCAACGCCATGCCTTAAGTCTCCCAGATCGATGCATAAACCCTGATTATTATATGTATCTGATATATTAATGTGGCTTGACTTGACTCTCCAATATTGATGGGTTGATCCCTTATCTGCTGACCTATAGAAGCTGCCAACATGGTTAAATTATAAGCTAAATAGATTTTGTGCTCAAATCTCCTAGATTTAAATACCAATATTGATGGGTTAATCCCTTATCTGCTGACCTATAGAAGCACCATGCCAACATGGTTAAATTATAAGCTAAATAGATTTTGTGCTCAAATCTCCTAGATTTAAATACCATGTCCTAGTCTTCCACATTGAAGCAGCATGTATAATCTCTTTTAATGATGCATCACGGCCTGATATGACCCATTAATGCACCAGGTATAAAATGACAATGAAGCCGTAACCTGAGAATCTGCACATGCAATGACCATGCCCTAGCCACGTCCTAATGTTGGGATGCATTATCCTCAATATCAAGAAATGATGGTTCACCATGCCCTAATCTGCTACATTGGACCAGATTTCCGTGCCCTGACTAAATAGGATGATGCAGCCACGCTCTTACTCCTACATTTCCATGCCCTGGCCTGATACACTAGCTGCTGCATCAGAAATGCGAACAAATGCTCTTCAAAAGAATACCTGCAATAAGCCCCCGCAGCTTCTTCTTAGCTTTATCTAACGTAGCTTTATACTCCTCGCTGACGGTGGGGTATATTTTCGCCATGTGAGCTCGCTGTCTGTGTAAAGTCAAGCTTCGAGAAAGGATGCGCAGATATTATAGAGAGCGCTGGTAATGGAGATGAAATACCTGTTGAAGACGGGGCAAGCGGCTATGATTCCCCCTTTGGACTATACTGAGTGAACTTACTGTTGTTTTTGCCTGCTCGTTTTTCAGCATTTTGTCTTCGTTTTATAGGATGCTGTTTTTGTATTTTTCAAACGTCCTCTTCAAAAATACGTTTGAGTGTAATTGCACCTTTGAAATTTATAAAAAAAATACCTCCAAATCCTGAGTTTTAAAGGTTTAAGATTTGGTCATTGTAAAAAATACCTCCAAATCCTGAGTTTTAAAGGTTTAAAAATTGGTCATTGTAAAAGGTTTCTCTTTAGTAAAACATGTCAAATTTGTAAATTTGACAGAATTTTCTTGAAGCTCTATGAGATGAAAAAGTTTTCTCCCAACACTGGTGCCTATTAGAGCCTCATTGCTATGCACATAAACTGTGAAAATGGCATCACTAAAAATAATAACATTAGTGACTTCGTGCTGAAATGCAAGAAGTGCTTGGTCAATAAGCATGAGCATCTCAAAGTTGGAGATTTGCTACATTCGTTGGATATTCCCAAAGGAAAATGGGAGTGTATTTACATGGATTTTATCATTGGTTTACCTAAAATGACTCGAGGGAATGATTTGATTTGGGTAGTGGTTGACAGATTGACTAAGATGGTCGATTTTATACCTACTGAAAAGGAGGTGAAAACTCCTGAGTTAGCTAGGTTGTTTATCGAACATCTCTACAAGCTATATGGCTTGCCCGTAGATATAGTTTTAGATCGAAATAGAAAGTTTGATAGCTACTTTTGGAGGGAAGTCTTCAAAAAGTTGGTCACTACTCTGAGTATGAGTACCTACTAAAAAGGAGGTGAAAACTCTTGAGTTAGCTAGGTTGTTTAACAAACATCTTTACAGATAGGGATAGCAAAATCGATAGCCACTTTTGGAGGGAAGTCTTCAAAAAGTTGGACACTACTCTGAGTATGCGTACGGCTTATCATCCGCAGTCTGATGGTCAAACCGAGAGAGTTAACCAAGTGTTAGACGACATGCTTAAAGCATATGTCAGTAAAAAGTAATCCAATTGGAAGGAGTACTTGTCACATTCGGAGTTTGCTTATAATAGTTCGAAACGCTCACTGGATTCAGTCCATTCATGTTGATGTATGGTTTCCAGCTGAGATCTCCTATAGTTGTAGGGCTAGAGAAGGAGAAAATTTAATCTGTCAAAAATTTCCTTCATGACATGCAAGATATGCTAAAAACACTAAGAGATAGCATCCGTAGGCACAAGATCGTACCAAAACATATGCTGATAAGAGCCGTAGGGAAGTGACCTTTGAAGAGGGTGACTTTGTTTTCTTGAAAGTATCTATGAAGTCGGAGACTCTCAAGATGGAAAAGTGTCAAAAGCTTTCTCCTAGATATACGGTCCCTTCAAAATCCTTAAGAAGATTGGTAGTGTAACATACAAACTTGAGTCCCCGGAGAGCTCTTGAGTACATCTTGTTTTTCATGCCAATAGAATATGAAAAACAGTGGATCATCAGGATAACGTAGCTACTATAACATCAGGGTGAAACTTATTGAACCACCGTCTCTTTCACATGAGCCCGAAGAGATTCTTGGATTTAGAGATCGGAACACGAGGCATACTATGTACCAAGAAGCACTTGTCAGTGGAAGGATAGAGACGAAGAAGCGTCCTCTTGGGAACGCTTAAGTATGCTTTGTTTTCATAGACGAAAACTCTTCTTAAGGGGGAGGTAATGTCACGTAGCTTGTAACAAGTTACACAAGGCTCGACCGGATATGGAGCTTGATTCGAAGAGCGATCGGTGAGAGTGTCCAGGGTTTAGGGGTGAGGTGCTTGGGTTAGAGGACCATGGGCAGCCAAGCAAGTGTGGGTAGGCATCCACATAAACCTAACAGTGTGGAGCTTATCCACAATTCCTCTATGGCTAGGTGGTAAACAAGAGCCCTCCTCTCCTCCCTCATCTCAGTGGCTATGGTGTCTTGCTTGCGCGGGTAATGTAACATGGAGATTAAACAATATTACTGCTTGTAAAAACTTGATTACAAACTGATGGTGTCCACCCACCCATGTGCTCCAAGTAAGAAGCTTTGATGTCTAGATAGACACTGGGCAGAGGATGTCTTGCTTACAAGAGTGCTTGAACATAATGAACTCGATGATGAACTAAGGCTACCAATATATAGTGCCCAGGGTTGACATGGATGTAGGTTGGCCATGTTGACCAGCCCACAACTTGGTCTAAAATGACCAACCGACCATATCATCCAAGTAGGACCATATTAGACTACAACATGACCATCTGAGATTGTCTAGACTCTCAAACGAAGTATATTAGAGTACAACATGGCCATTTGCTGAGCCGTCTGGACTCTCAAATGGACCCCACAACTTGAGAATAGTGTGTCCTCGATTTATTGTTATCTAGTACTCACTAATGTGGTCACATAGCCTACACAAGCATGCATCCTACTTGGCACAGTGCCAAGTGCCAAGTCTACATAAGCCATCTCCTAACCATCTAGCCACACTTGGCCACCATCCAATGTCTAAATTGGGAATTGTTGGGTGCCTGGGTGCTTACCACAAATGGCTACTCCTCATAAAGGAGGCCCTACAAAATAGAGCACATTCGCCACCCACAAAAACAACATGAGGGTGGAGTATTGAGAAAATGCTTTCCCAAGTGAATGATCTATATAATTCTAGCTTTCTGGTGTTGATGGACAAGTTCACAATTCACCGAGAAAGTGTCTCATGTACATATCAACGGATGCTATGGTTGTGTTTTTATTTTCTCTATAGGTTGAGTCACTTCTTTCAGGGTTACCATGTTGAGGTCATTCATAGTCCAGTGGGCAAGGCTGAGTTTGTATCCACATTGAAGGGTAGAGAGCACGCAAAGATATAATTACAAACTTCCAACACTTGTTACCTTCTCTTACATCATCTCTATGTTGAGAGTCTTGTATATGATTGGGAAGCTGACATATTCATTATTGACTTGTATATGACGTTTTGTATCGATCTTACTAGCACAGTGAAAGTTTTATAATGGGTGACATATTCATTATTATAAACCAAGACTTTGCCTAAATTCTGAACGTCGATTTGTAACTTTGCATTTTTTTCAAGCTTTGTTGCCCAAATTTCAAAATGTCTCAAACCTATCCTAAATTTTTTCAAGCTTTGTTGCCCAAATTCTCAAACCTATTTACAATCGTGTTTTTCCAAATTTTAAAACATCTTAATTCCGTCCAAAATGCACATGTGTACAAGTGTCCACTTGGACGTCAATTTAAAACTTTGCAATATTTTCAATGTTTGTTTAACTTTTCCGAAGCTTTGTATTTTTTCCATGCTTACTTGCCCAAATATCAAAATGATGTGACCGCATAAGTGAGTACTTAATGTAACCGCATTTTTACAAATTTGCTACTTAAAAGTGCCAGCTATGTGACCACATTAGTGAGTACTAGACAACAACAAATTGAAGACACACTATTCTCAAGTTACGGGGCTCATTTAAGAGTCCAGAAGCAAATGGCCATGTTGTACTCTAATATAGTTCGTTTGAGAATCTAGAAGATGATCTCAGATGGTCATGTTGTAGTCTAATATGGTCCTAGTTGGATGATATGGTCAGTTGGTCATTTAGACCAAGTTGTGGGCTGGTCGACATGGCCGAACCTACGTCCATGTCGACCATGGGTACTATATATTGGTAGCCTTAGTTCATCATCGAGTTCATTATGTTCAAGTACTCTTGTAAACAAGACATCCTTTGCCCAGTTTTTTAGACATCAAAGCTCCTTACCCGGAGAACATGGGTGGGTGGACACCATCAGTTTGTAATCAAGTTTTTTTAAGCAATAATATTATTTAATCTCCATGTTACATTACCCACCATCAAGACACCATAGCCATTGAGATAAGAGAGGAGAGGAGGGCTCTTGTTCACCACCCAGCCATAGAGGAATTAAGGATAGCTCCACAATGCTAGGCTTATGTGGTGGCATGCCTGGCCGCCCATCGTCTCCTAACCCGAGCACCTTACCCCTAAACCCCGGACACTCCCACCGATCACTCTCTAGTGATCGAGCTTCATATCCGGTCGAGCCTTATGTAACTTGTTTACAAGCTACATGAAATTACCTCCCCCTTAAGAAGAGTTTTTGTCTACGAAAACAAATTCAAGATAGTTTTTGGTAAGCATACTCAAGCGTTCCCAAGAGGATGCTTCTTTGTCTTTGTCCTTACACTTGACAAGTGCTTCTTGGTACCTAGTATGCCTCATGTTCCGATCTCTAAATCCAAGAATCTTTTATGGTTCATGTGAAAGAGACGGTGGTTCAACAAGTTCCACCATGATTAGGAGTAGCTATGTTATCTTGATGATCCACTATTTCTCGTATTCTACTGACATGAAAAACAAGATGTACTTAAGAGCTCTTCGACAACTCAAGTTTGTATGTTACGCTGCCAATCTTCTTAAGGACTTTAAATAGACCGCAATATCTAGGAGAAAGCTTTTGACATTTTCCCGTCTTGACTTCGTAGATACTTTCAAGAAAACAAAGTTACCCTCTTCAGAGGTCACTTCTCTGCGACTCTTGTCAGCATATTTTTTTACACGATCTTGTGCCCTACGAATGTTATCACTTAGTGTTTTTAGTATATCTTGCATGTCCTCAAGGAAATTTTTGATAGATTAAATTTTCTCCTTCTCTAACTCTATAACTATAGGAGATCTCGGTTGAAAACCATACATCAATATGAATGGACTAAATCCAATCACTCAATGTTTCGAACTATTGTAAGCAAACTCCAAATGTGACAGGTACTCCTCCCAGTTGGATTACTTTTTATTGACATATGTTCGAAGCTGTCCTCTAACACTTGGTTGACTCTCTCGGTCTAACCACTTGTGGATGATAAGCCGTACTCATACTCAGAGTAGTGTCCAACTTTTTGAAGACTTCTCTCCAAAAGTGGCTATTGATTTTTCTATCCCTATCCGAAACTATAGCTGCGGGGTAGGCGCTTGTAGAGATGTTCGATAAACAATATAGCTAGCTCAAGAGTTTTCACCTCCATTTTAGTAGGTATAAATTCGACCATCTTAGTCATTTTGTCGACCACTACCCAAACCGAATCATTCCCTTGAGTCATTTTAGGTAGACCAGTGATAAAATCTATGGAAATACTCTCCCATTTTCCTTTGTTGATATGCCTCAGATGTAGCAAATCTCCAACTTTGAGATGCTCATGCTTATTGACCAGGCAATTCTTGCATTTTAGCACGAAGTCTTGGACGTCCTTGAACAAAGTGGGCCAAAAAAACTGTCTATTAACTAGTGCATAGGTCTTTTGTACCCCAGGGTAACTAGCACTTGGACTATCATGACTTTCAATAAGAATTTGGCACCGCAAGCTACCAATAGATGGTACACAAACTCTACCTTGTAAAGCCAGTACCCATCGTCGATAGAAAAGTTCCCAAACCTCTCCCCCCGATGAACTTTATCACCTCCATTTGAAACATTATTGAATGGTAGTGAAGGGTCCATCCCCGAGTTCTCCATCTCAGTACATAACCCAAGAGACCCGTCTAGTCTCTTTGGACTAGAAATCCTTCTTCTTCTTGCCAAAACCTCAGCTAATTGCTTTGAATTAGCACTCTTTTATAACAAGGAAGGTAATGGTTTGGTGGCAAGTGCGCACATGTATAGCAAGCCAAACCTTTGAATAAGATGGATCATGCTCACACAAACCACCTAATGAATCCAAGAACTTGTTCTTGAATATGGTGAAGCTCAACTCGTTCACCATTGGCATGCAACTTAGCGCATCTACTACTACATTAAATTTACCTCTTTGGTAATGAAGTTGAAGGTCAAACTCTTGTAGGATCTCCGCCCACCTTGCTTTTCTACCTTTCAACTCATTTTGATTAGAAAGCCATTTTAGACTTTCATGGTCCTTATGGACCTCAAAAGTAGCACCATATAAATATTATCGCAACTTTTTAAGAGCATAAACTACTGCAAGTAACTCTTACTTATAGGCCGAGTAGTTACGGTGGATATGATCAAGCTTTTGCTTTCAAATGCAACTGTGTGACCACCTTGCGTTAAAACCACCCCAATGGCTTCTCCACTAGCATTTGTTTCTACAACAAACGACTGATTAGGGTCAATTATTTTTAACACAGTTGCGGTAGAGTTGCAACCTTAAACTTTTTAAAGATCTTTCGTTGGAGTTCTTCCCAACGAATTGATTTACCTTTTGTTTTTAACTGATTAGTCAATGGGATTGTGATCTTCGCATAGTCCTTTATATACTATTAGTAAAATATCAATAAACCAAGAAAGTTTTATAATTCTCCTAGGTTTTTAGGCTGGCCATTTGAGAATGGATTTCACCTTCTCTATGGGTCCATCTAAATTCCTATTGTGTCCGTCGAATTCCTTCAGTGGACACAATATGGCCCAGATAGTGAATCTCCTTAACAAAAAATTGCATTTACTTTTCTTCGCAAGTAGTAATTTTTTTCTAAATAATTCAAACACTAGACGCAAATGTTGTAAATGTTCTTTCTGTGACTTACTATAAACAGGTATGTCCTCTAGGAAAACTACTACGATTTTTTCCAAGTATGGACATAAAACACTGTCCATCAATGTCATAAAGGTCCTTGGTGCATTCATTAGGCCAAACGGCACTACCAAGAACTCGTAATGTCCAAAGCGAGTCCTAAAGGCAATCTTGGGAACATCATGCTCCCGTATATACGGACTTGATGGTAACCCGACCTAAGATCTACCTTATTAAAATATTGGGCTCCAGTGAGTTGATCATATAAATCATTATTAATAGTTATTTGATTAAGAGCACGGTGGTCTATGCACATCCACTTAGATCCATCTTTCTTCTTTACTAAAAGAATGGGTGATGCCCAAGGCGAAGAACTAGGTTTAATAAAACCCTTCTTCAAATAGTCGGTTAACTGTTGCTCCACTTCCTGTGCCTCCTCGGAGTGGCTAAGCCTATAAGTAGGCTTACTTATTGGTTTTGAGCCAGGCAATACCTCCATGGTTTGATCAATAGCCCTTGATGGTGGAACACCATCTAGCAAGTCTTTGAGAAAAACATCCATATATTCTTGTATCAACAAGTTTAAAGTAATCACATAATTTTGATTTTTCAAAATTTAATTTTTGACTTTGGATGGAATGTTTTATGTTTTTATTGAAAGCAGATAAAACAAGATTTACAAATAGTGGGTCTCCGCCAAAGTCATTAGTGTTGTGTTTCAACTATGAAAACAATCACATCATTTAAAAAAAAGAGTACAAGAAGATACATGATCAACCTAGTCGAGCTTGATGGCATGGTACAACTCCATGGAAGAAATCAACCTGGTACTTATGATCACTATGGGTTTCAAGTAATTTCAATTTCTTAACTGACGCATAGTTAAGAAAATTATGTGTGGCACTACCGTCGATCATTATGATGGCTCTACGGTCATTGATCGAACTAAGCATTTGGATCAAATCATGTAGCACAAAGAACAACTACCATATTGCCTATGTAACACTACAGGCGTGGGTGCTGGTAGTGTGATAGATTGTCACCTCCCTAAACTTTGCAGTCTGGAGAGGTAACACTTGCACCGTGTGTACTTGTCTAGAAGGTTTAGCATGCTTCTTAGCCTCATTGGAATTTTGTCTAGCACACAGCTTAGGACAAGGTGCCTTACTATGTTCGGATTTGAAGCAGTGAAAGCATGGATTATTCTTTTTTGCTTTTTCATATTGCTCTTTATTTTGCATGTGTGTGGGGTTCTTTTCTTTGTGATATTTTTAATGTCTCTTGGTCCAGTGGCCCCCTTGTCCCCCTTTTCTCTATTGCTATCCATGACCCCCTTGTCCCCCATGTCCTTTATCATTTCAAAAAAAAATTCTTTTAAATTTTGATGTCCCACCCTCCCCAGACTGCTTTCTGAAAATTGACTGTGATCTACGAGATATATTATCGTATATCTGAGCGTACTTGATCACTTCGGCAATGTCTTACGTTCTTTGGGTTGCACATAGCTTTTGTACCAAGGTTCTAAACCACACATAAATCCGTGCAAAATTTGGAATGCATCGATTCCCTTCAATTTCACAACTATCTCGCGATAGTTTGAAATATATTGCATGAGTATTATGCCCCTCATGGAGCATCTATCCCACTCACACCATGACCTCTGAAGCTCATTCACAAGTAAAAATTCCTTGCAGAATGTGCTCTCAAACTTGACCCAAGTGCGAGGCTGTCTAGGACTATCGGTTAGGCTCATCCACCATTGTATGCCTTGCCTGATAACGGCAAGCTGGTCTCAACCGCTTTATATTTGTTAGGTGTACGCCTAAGGTTATGTAGATCAGACCATTTTTGCAAAAATATATTGACTATGTCCTTGTTGCGTTCTTTTCCCTCTCCATAAATACTCACGCTTGAGATCTAAGATGTTTGTAACCACTCCGAACTACATGGCAAATGCTACGGATTGCCTTCGTGTGGATCGCACGAAATCTCATCGAGTAGAGTTGAAATTCACTCTGCTCGGTTGAGGGAACTTAATAGGAAATGGTGAGGCTGACTGTCGTCCCCCAAATCGTGGGTGTATGTCCCAAAGGACTTTCAAGATATTTTGTTCGTTTTTCTCTAAAGTTTGGGTTCTTTTAAACAACTCCAAGAGGTTTTATGCAAAACCTCCTGTGTGGGGACCTCATCGGGTTGCGCATGTATGGCATCATCCACCTCAGTGTCTAAGAGGTCCTCGTCCATGTCTAAGTTCATTTGGCAGTGTTTAGATCTATGTTGTCCACTCCCAAATGTGGGTTATCTTCAGCCAGTACATATTGATCTATGGGACCATCAAAGGACAATGGTAAGGTTTGGGTCGCACCATGAGAACAACCAGTCTCATGCGTGCCAAGTTGGACTGTCAGCGGAGGACGAATGGCCTCCGTCTGACGTGCATGTATTTCTTGTTGCATACGAGCAAGCTCAGCTTGTGTCCAAGCCGGAGAAAGGTGACAAGACTCTAGAAACACCCCCCGAGGTCAGAGTTGAGCTATCACTCGATGCCATAGGAGCAAATGATGAATGATGGAAAAAGAATGATGCAAAAATGTACACAAGTGTCAGATTACTAGATTTCTTGCGAGCGTACCGGGGGTAATGCGATGAGAACGATGCAAAAATGAATACAAGTGCCGGATTACTAGATTTCTCGTCGTCTCGCGAGTGTACCGAGAGTTATGCGATGTTGATGCAGAGGATGAGCTAGTTGCCCTCTTAAGGGGACTATGTGCTACTATTGTCCCCAAACACTATGGCATCATATGTGGCATGCCTTCTCTAAGCAATATAGCCTCTTGGTGGGTTGCACTTCAAGCTTGTTGAACCAAGTGGAGCCCACGAGCTCTGTAGTGTAGTAGCCATGCTTCTATATCAAAACCATCAAGCAAGAGAGAGTGACACTTCCCGGCCAAGACAACGCGGCGATGACGATGAATATGACTAGGGGCACCTCGACGCCTAGCATCTCACGCTTGAGGACGTGAATGCCTTAGACCTGCTAAGCTCAGTGCTTACATCCGATGCTGCTCTTGCTTCTGCTTTGGCCGCCACAAGCTGCTCACGCACACATATACACCCCCCCACACCGTGACTGGTGTGTTGCCTATTGGCCTACAAAAGTAGCAAAGGCAGCAACGCTGAGTTGCTGTCTTCCTATCATCTCCACGCTGTCACAACAACGTTATCCACATAACGCAGGGGAAAAAAAAAAGATCAGATTTTTTATTATTAAAAAAAATCTTATCTTGTTTAGTATTGGAATACTTGCATCTTGCTAATGCTTACTTTCGGGATTGTGCATAAACCTGTTTAGGGATTGCGCATAAACATAAACGTGCTTAACTGGAAGACCCCGAACTAATTGTTTGGCCCCGTATTACATAGATAGATGAGGCACCCAACAACCTGGTGGTAAAGTGATGCATGAAAGGTTATAGCAACAAGCTTATAGCCTTAACGACCAAACTGTATAAAATGGTTCACCTACATTCTAGAGACTAAGCCTAGTGTAGCAACATGCTTACAACCTTTCAGACCAAAGTGTGTAAGCAGCCTCTTTATGACTGTAACATGCCTTGCTTCTTGTAGTAATGATCAATACTATCATCAGCTTTATGCTTAAGCTTAGAAACCCATTTCGTACCAATGGCTTTTTATACCATAAGGCAAATCTGCTAAATACCAAGTGTCATTTTTGAGGATTGAGTCGTACTCATCCTGCATGGCTCCTGCATGGCCTACATCCAATGATTATTTTTCTATGCTTTCTCAAAGGAAATAGGTTCTTCTTCATCACATATACTAGCAAGGAGAGAACGATCTACAAAAGAATAAGATGTATGATAAGGACATGCACGTGTCTTGTTACGTAAAGGAGTAGCTAATTTGTTATCTCGCAATGTCTGCACCTAGCCATTTTGGCATACTCTTGGATACCTATATGGCTATGCTTTCCTTATCCACTGCATATCATCCACAATTACCTCATCAAAATAAGCTGATCTGTGGATTGAAATTCAAGCTAGTTTTCAACCGATATGGTCTGATTTGTAGCACCTTATTGAGCATTCAATTTATCCACAAATGGCTGCCCGACATTGTACATAAATAGGAGTGTAACAAAGATACATTTTGTTGTTTTTTGCCATAAAAGCATGGGCTAAACTGAGTTCTCAACAAAGACATCTCTACTCACCAAAATCTGCTTTGTGGCTGGATGGCAGAGTCTATACCCTTTTCTTTCTGAGCTGTATTTCACAAAAATATATTTTATCGCCTTATCATCCAACTTATTGCATTGTTGCTGCTGCTCAAGCATAAGAGAATGAGCAAGACAACTAAAAATATACAAATGAGCCATAGAGGGCTTCCTACCATTCTAAGCTTCATAAGGGGTAATTGTCTACAAGGCCTTCGTGAGGTATCTACTTAGCACATAAGTGGCATACATAACTACCTCTAACCAAAAAGCACAAGGTAAATCTTGGCCTTTAACCATGCAATGTGCCATCTCCATGAGAGATATGTTCTTCCTCTTAGCCACACCATTTTGGTGGTGAGGTGTATAAGGTATTGTGTGTTGATGTTTTATGGCTCTTTTAGCCACATATACATGAAACTCTTTTGACATATACTCCCCCCCAGGGATTTGTAAAGAGCATCCAACTTTACATTAGACACATTTTTAGCTATAGAAATAAATTTTTTGAAGCATGTAAAGTCCTCTGACTTTGCTTTCATCAGACACACAGCTGTGCCTGGAGTAGTCATCTTAAAAGTCATAAAGTAGAGATATCCCTCGATCAATGGTGTCCTTCTAGGACCACATACTCTACTATGTATAAGCTGTAATTATTGAACAGCCCTTACTGATCTATCTTTTGGGAATATGATTCATGTTGCATCAAAAATACACCCCTCACATACATGTTTGATAGGGGCCTCAAGATTTGATAACTCTAACAAACATAAGAAAACACACTTCTCAAGCATGCAAAGTAAGCAAAACTAGGAAGTGAAAGGCAATCGACAACTCCCTAGCAACAATGCCAAAAATTTCAACCTAAGATTACAATTATAATGGGAAATAGATCGATTATGTGCATCAAAACTAGGAAGTGAAAGGCAATCGACAACTCCCTAGCAACAATGCCAAAAATTTCAACCTAAGATTACAATTATCATGGGAAATAGATCGATTATGTGCATCAAGCTAAGCTCTGAGATGCTTCTTGTGTTTGGTCACTACAATTTTATAATCCACTACACTAGTTGCTTGTACACATAAGAAGGCTAGAGTATCTCACTCTCTCTCACCCATAATCAAGCTGAGCTCTGAGATGCTTCTTAAGTTTAGTCACTACAATTTTATAGTCCACTACACTAGTTGTCACCATAGTTGCTCGTATACATAAGAAGGTTAGAGTATCTCTCTCTCTTTCTCTCTCTCTCTCTCTCTCTCTCTCTCTCTCTCTCTCTCTCTCTCTCTCTCTCTCTCTGCACCCAAGAGCTCCACGAATGTATTATGTGTAAAAGTCCCCATGCAATAAAGCAAAGTTCACTTATATATACTTGATCCTAAGTTCACACTTGTCTAGACATTTATTTATTAAAAAAATTAAAAGTATGTGGCTTTTTATAATCTAGCTTTATAGCATCAACCTCCTTTACATAGACTCCATGGAATAAAAAGATATATTCTTGGTAACTCCTATATTGGCTCATTATATAATGGCAAAAAAGATTATAAAATGTATTTGATAGAAGATTACAAAATTGATTATCCAAAGGCAGAATCAGCCTAGTCTTATGGAGAAAAGATGCTGACTAGAAGGGGGGTGATAAGCCTAAGAAGAAAGGCAAATGCCACTATTGTCAGAAGCCAGGCCATTATATTAATGAATTAGTAGAAAGAGGCTGGAGAAGGATAAGAAGAAAGAGTCAGGAATGACTGGGTGATGCATTAGCACCAAGTGCTGAAAAGAAGGAGTCATCAAGCACATGATTGTGCACTGGAGTTATGACCCTTCTGTTCATGATGTACGTATGCCAGTGATAGATTAGCATGTCTGGTATTTTAATAGTGGTGCTAGCAAGCACATTACTTCTCAACATGATTTGTTTTCCTCCCTTGAGTTGTTCTCCTCAAGAAGGTCACTCACATGTGCAAATAACTCCTCATATCCGCATTGAAATGATAGTGGTGCTAGCAAGCACATTGCTATAATGGAGTGTGTGAGTGAAGAAAATATATTCACTTAAGAAAATCCAGATGCTCCGTTGAATATCAGCAAGATCAACCAAGAGATCCACATAAAAGAGCCATGGACTCATCCGTTTTGAGGACCAGCAAGGTTAATCTACTAGATCCATGCCCGAGTTTAGAAAATAACTCTAAAACCTTGTTCCATTTTTTTCCCGACGCACACGTGGGTATCTTTGGCGACCCAGAGCCCGAGCACCGTATGGTCAGCACCTAGCGCTTCACTCATAGGCCGCTTCCTTGGTCTCTCATGCACCCTATCGGAAGCTCACCATTTAAATCGAACCAAGGCTGGTCAAGACCTCGGTGACCTTGCTACGCGAGACGTCTTCTATTGACTCTTCAGCTGTTGCATCTTTATCACTTAGGTCTCCACCACGATCTCATTCACAAGATGGTCAGCTTGTGCGCCTAACTTTACGGTGATTCTTCATCAAAGAATGGACAGTGTGTCCATTGACTTGCTTCATCAATGCTTCGCCCAGGTGGGAGAGGTGGGAGAGGTGGGTGGGGTGCTTTGCATACTCCTCAAAGAGGCCGCTGGAGGTCTCTTCCTCCTCAGAGAAGTGTGGTGGAGTACTTCCAGGGATGAGTCAGAAGCTTCTGACATATTGATGGCTAGCTGTGAGGGTAAGAGCTTAGGGAAAAAATTAGGTTTTCATTTTTGTTCTTCTTCTTGCATTCAAAGATGTGAATGTTAAAAAATGGGTGATATATAACATTATAACTGCTATCATAAAAATATGGCATTGCTATAAAAAATGCATTGTGATTGTTATGGCTCACCCTAACCCTCCTTGAAACACATCCAAAAAGAGATTACTTGGTGAACTGCAACTATCGTGAGGATCTTTCCAATGGCCGAGCTCGTAACGCTTGAAGTCTCCAAGCTCTACAACTCCTTGAGAAGCAATTCCACCGTGTCTCCCGGCGAGCATTGTCACACCGCCGCATTGCACTACGGGTACTCGTCCCTCCTCTCACCTCACTTCACTCACACACACTCACTAGCATGCATCAGGGAGAGAGATTAGCAAGAGGATTAGTAAGAGCAAGACTCAATTGCACAATGGGAGAGTATCTTGTATTATGAGAGAAGTTCACTTATATACATGGCCATAAGTGTTCACACTCACTTAAACTATGGCTGGTCGAGCACTTTAGGCTCATAAGAGGCCTAATGCTATTACAAATGACTACTCTCGTAATATATCCATGAAGTACATCACTTAGGACTGTTGGAATTAGGGTTGCAGGAATGCACACACAACTTCAAGAAGATGAGGAAGCTTGAGCACAACACAGTAGTGTATTATGAGTGCCAAAAATGAAAGATAACAAGCCCTAGAAGATAATGGGCGTATATACAATGCACGGGAGAAAAAACCTCCTAGTGAGGGAAAAAGTGCCCTGGCGGTCCTAAGTGTGTTCACACACATCACTACTATAATATGGTAACAAATCCCCCCTGGAGTGATGCGGTGAACAAGAGCTAGCACTCATGTATAGGGAAGTGTCTAGCTATGTGGACGAATCCACAAAAGGGAGTAAGCCCAAAGCTTTGCGAAAAGCTTCGAACTTCTCACGAGGCAGAGCCTTTGTGAAAAGGTCTGCAAGGTTATCCTGTGTTGGCACATAAGCCAAACTGATCTCTCCTGCAGAGAGTCTCTCCCTGACATAATGGTAGTGCACCTCAATGTGCTTCGTACGAGCATGGAACACTGGGTTCCGCGCAACTGCCAATGTGCTCTGACTGTCAGTGAAGATGGTGGTGGCAGATGGCTGCCCAACACCCAAATCAGCCATAAGGCGTCTGAGCCACACACACTCAACCGTAGCTGTGAAAGCTGCCCTGTACTCAGCTTCACAACTAGAAGTGGCCACAGTAGGCTGCTTCTTGCTCAACCATGATATGCATGAGCTTCCAAGCATGAAGCAAAAACCACTCGTGGACACGCGTGTGTCATAACAACCAGCCCAGTCAGAATCTGAAAAAACATGTAAATCTGGCGGCAATGATCCCCCCTTGGGATAAAACAACCCAAGATGCCGAGTACCACTCAAATAGCGAAAGATACGCTTCACTGCCTGCCAATGCTTAATGCCTGGGCTATGCATAAATCTGCTCACCTGTGAGACTGCAAACTGAATGTCTGGCCTCGTAATGCATACATAAATGAGGCAACCAACAGCTGTCTGATAGAGTGTGACATCAAAGTGATCTCCAGCATCATGAAGACTCAACTTCAAACCTGTCTCCATTGGAGTAGCAATAGGCTTGCAGTCTTCAAGGCCAAATCTCCGCAACAATGTTTCAATATACTTTGTCTGACACAAAGCAATACCTCCATCACACTGCTTAAATTGTATCCCCAAATAATGATGCAAATGCCCCAAATCTGACATCTCAAAAGAGGCATTCAAATCAGCCTTAAAATCAGCAATATGACTCTCATTTGGTCCTGTGAGCAGCATGTCATCGACATAGAGAGCAATGATTAGATGTACACCATCCACACGTTTAACATACAAAGTGCTTTCTGTTGGACTATTCTGAAACCCATGTGCAGTCAAATATGCATGTATTTTTTCATACCAAGCTCGTGGAGCTTGCTTTAAACCATATAAAGCCTTTTTTAACCTGCACACTTTGTTTCCTGCCCTCTTTGAACAAAACCACGAGGCTGCGATACATACACCTCCTCATGCAAATCTCCATTTAAGAACGCAGTCTTTATGTCCAGCTGATGTACATTCCAACCATTATGAGCTGCTAATGCACAGATGCTACGAACAGTGGTCATACGACATGTGGGAGCAAAAGTCTCATCAAAATCAATGCCCTTCTCTTGAGCATAACCTTTTGCAACAAGCCTAGCCTTATGGCGATCCACTGTGCCATCAGGCTTACGCTTCAATTTGTATACCCACTTAGTGCCAATGGCCTTCTTGCCAGGGGGCAAGTCACATAAAGACCATGTACCATTCTTCATAATAGCATCGTATTCTGCTTGCATAGCAGCCATCCAATTTTCTGAACTTTGTGCCTCATCAAATGAAACAGGCTCACTTTCATCGCACATACTAGAAACAGCCAATGCATAACAATCTGACGCATAAGAGGCACCATGAGAGCCAGAACGAGTGCGACTAGACAAAGGGGCATCCAACTTGCTGTCACGCAAAGTCTGCACCAGCCATCTAGGCATGTTCCTAGAGCCCTCAATCTCTTGTCTCTCATCCTCAAGTGCATCATGCACATCTGCATCAGATATAGGCTGATCTGTGCCATCATTTAAAACCTGCATAGGCTGAAAAACTGCCTCATGAGGTATTGCACTTGACTGTGCACCACTGAAAAGAGGCAACAATGTATCATAGACATCACGTGAGCTGATATCTGTCTCCTTAGTACATGAAACCAAGGGCTGAACTGCATCTTCCACAAATACAACATCACGGCTAACCAAAATGCGCTTTGTCTGTGGATGATACAAACGATAGCCTTTGCTCTCAGCACTATATCCAACAAAAATACATTTGACAGCTTTGTCATCCAATTTTCTGTGATGTTGCACAGGCACTAATGCATATGCCAGGCAACCAAAAACACGTAAATGGCCAACAGATGGCTTGCGGCTATGCCAAGCCTCATATGGAGTGACAACCTGTAATGCTTTGGTGGGACACCTGTTTAGTACATAAGTGGCACACATGACAGCCTCAAGCCAAAAACCATGTGGTAGACTTTGACTCTTAACCATACATCTTGCCATTTCCATGAGAGACCTGTTTTTTCTCTCAGCCACACCATTTTGCTGTGGTGTATACGGCACTGTACATTGGTGTTTTATCCCACGCTCAGCCAGAAATGCATTAAATTCTGAAGACATATACTCCCCCCCTCGATCTGAACGGAGGGTGCCCATCTTACTTTCTGACACATTTTCAGCCATAACCAAAAACTGTTTGAAGCACAAAAACACTTCGGACTTTGCCTTCAAAGGATATACCCATGCATGCCTGGTAAAATCATCAATGAAAGTCACGAAGTAAAGGTAGTTTCCAAATGATGGAGTTTGCATGGGACCACAAACATCACTGTGAACAAGCTGCAATCTGCGTTCAGCTCTCACTGATCCATCTTTGGGAAAGGAAGCACGCTGCATTTTACCCAATATGCAGCCCTCACAAACATGCTTGACAGGTGCCTCAAGCTTAGGCAAAGAAGACACCATTTCAGATTTCTGCAGGCGCAGCAAACTTGCAAAATTCAGATGACCAAAACGTGCATGCCACAGTTTTGCATTTGAAATAGCCTACGTATCCATAATAGCACATGCTGAATCCTCTACACATTTGCCATCCATATTGAGCTTATACAGCCCTCGACATAGTGAACCAGATGCTACAATGATGTCACCACAAGAGAGATCATGAACAGTACATCTGTCATCCACAAATTTTACAACCAAACCTGTTTTGGCAAATGCGGAGACTGACAGCAGATTCTTTTTGATCCCTGGCACATACAATGCATCAAAAAGTGTAAAGGTGTTGCCATTTGCAACATTCAGCACAATCTGTCCAACTCCTTCAACGGGATAAGAGGAGTTATTGGCACAAGTGACAGTATTCCCTGTGGGAGCAGACTCAAGGAAAGTGAATAAACTGCGCTGCGAGGTGATATGCTTAGTGGCACCACTGTCAAAGTACCATACATCTGAATCTACTGCAGACATACATGTGTCATGCAAAGATGGGTCATAACTGCACTGCGCATTGAATGCCCATTCTGTATCTAGCACAACATTAGCAGATTCATTGTTAGAAGGAGAGGCATCTGCAACAGCCATACCAGCCTCTTTCTTCTTAGCCTCTTTCGCAGCCAGCTTAGGACACGCTTTGATGACATGATCATTTCCCTTACAGTACTTGCAAAATGTCTTCTGATTGTCACCCTTCTTCTCATCTTTGTCTTCCTTCTTTGGTTGCGCAGTATTTGCAGATTTCTGCTTACTAGAAGAAAAGCCAGCTTTACCTTTCCCGCTTCTCTGACTAGCAACGAAAGCTTGATCTGCGACACGCATAATATTCCTGTTTTGCCTTGACTGGTCTTCTTGCAGCAAAACAGAAACTAACTCCTCAAATGATAAGGCATTGGGATTGCCTTTCATCATCAAGCGAAGAGTGGAAGCAAAACCCTGATAAGAATCTGGTAGACCATTCAAAACAGTCTGCACAAGTGAACTGTCTGACAGGATTTCATCTGCAGAAATGAGCTGCTCTTTGAAATCCTTGATCTTTGTCAAAAAGCTATCCATAGAATCACCTTCGTTCATATGCTCACTCTCCAACTGTTTTCGGAGGTAAGCAACACGAGCCTCATTTCTTGCCTGATACAATGTGGCAAGTACATCCCAAGCATCCTTAGAAGTCCTGCAGGAGCGAATATGTGGGATAATGGTACGTTTGACAGACAGCGCAATCAAGGCATGAGCCTGCGTATCTCTACCATCCCAACGAATCTGCTCTGCTGAAAGTGGTGGTTCTCGAACAGCTGCTACAGCACTTGTGCCTGCACCATCATCAACAGTACCTGTTTCTGATGTGTTTGCAGCATTCCCAGCCACAATAGGACGTGCATCAATACCCTGCACAATGTTCCATAACCCCTTTGCTACCAATACATGTCGCATCATATATGCCCACAATGGATAGTTGGTGCCATCCAACTTATCCTCAGCAGCCAACATGCGGAATACATCATTGTTGTCAACCATGGCCAATGACTGTACTACTAGATGTAAATGCTGTCTGTAAGAGGTAAACCTGTATAAAATCGACCTGTGCTATATAGCACAGCCCAAAACAGACGAATGGGCACCTGTCCTGCAGATTTTAATCTTGACAGAAAATCTGCACAGTAGGACGATTTTGCCTGCGCAGTACTTGGAATGCAAAAACGGAGGGCGAAATGACTTCAGATCAAAATTCTGAAACGAACTAGCCCTACGGGCTTTCCCACGGCATATACTAACCTGCAGACGCTCGTGAAACCTCGTCGCAATCGGAGGAGATGAAGTGGCAGGTGCCGGTGATGCTGCCCGGGAGGAGGAAGCCTGCTCTGATACCAATTGTTGGAATTAGGGTTGCAGGAATGCACACACAACTTCAAGAAGATGAGGAAGCTTGAGCACAACACAGTAGTGTATTATGAGTGCCAAAAATGAAAGATAACAAGCCCTAGAAGATAATGGGCGTATATACAATGCACGGGAGAAAAAACCTCCTAGTGAGGGAAAAAGTGCCCCGGCGGTCCTAAGTGTGTTCACACACATCACTACTATAATATGGTAACAAGGACTTCATCCTAACTTGCTACCACACGCTCTTAAGTGGGAATCGCCATAAATTCGTCACACCATTACGGGCGCCCGTCCAAGTTATAGCTTTGGATACTATTGCTTCATATCTTGAATGTGTGACCCTTTGGTGTATCTATCGTGACTCCTTGATGTAAGATAATGGTGATAGCTCTTGTTAATCCTAGAATTAGATTAACATTCCCCCCTTCTTGATGGCGATCACGTCCTCGTGATCGTGTTGAAGACCTTTGTGTGGGGAGAATGAATAAGCTTTGGCAATGGCTTTGATGTTGAATGACGTTCAATGGTCTTTGTTCCTTTGGAAGAAATAAGAAAAGCTAGTTAATGAATGAAGAGGTTAGTGGTGTATTGGTAATTCCTAACGGGGTGGGGGGTTGGGGTTTTTTGCGAATGATTGCATTTATTTTAAAAAAAATATTTGTGTGTCCTCTTTTTTTTTGGGGCTCAATTTGTTTTTGGCAAGGTTACATGTGATATTTGTTAGTGGGGACACTAAGAGATGTTAATAATGGGAGAGAAGAGAGAGAAGGATCCGGAGGAACGTAGACTTAATCATTAGAATGGTGATTCTCAGTTTCTCATTTGATTCATTGAAGCGACATTCATCATTTGAAGTAATTGGCTTGTGATGATGTCCCTTTGTGTGGTAGGATTCTTGTCAAATGTTGTTGAGTAGGAGACCTGATCCTATCTTTTTTTGTCCATGTGTTTTTTATGTTTTTATGTATATTTAAGTGCTCTTATGAAGCAGATTTACATGAAGTACAAGAATTGAGTCATATAGACTCTTATTGAACTACTATGTATTGAAGTAGCCACTTGGTGACGATTGAAAGAATTACATCGACTTGCGAGGCTAATATAGAGATATTCACTAGGGATTGAAAAAAATTGAGTTGTGAAGATGGTGGCGTTGTTTGGAGAGGTTTGTAATTTGAAGGAAAGTTCCAGGCGATGGGTTGCACCATTGACTAGGCTTTTGCCCACCATGGCCCCCCATCTAGAGACGTACCTGGAAGTTGTCGATGGTGAGGCTTTGGTACAAATGTTCTCCAGTGCATGAGTATGGATATGTACTCATGGAGCAGCTGCTACATTAATTTAGCCAAAAGAATAGTAAGCAATAAGCTTAACAAATATATAGTGGCTATTGCGTGATATGGCTTAATTCGGTGAAGTTGCAGGTTTTGACCCCGAGGGTTTTTTTTGGGATTTTTGAGTCATGTAGGTCATGATTTGCAAGCAACAGCTTCTTGTGCGCTCAATTCTCACTTCTAGAGGGGTGACAAGAGCATTGTTATTTTGTTCTTGATGTGCTCCTAAGTCTTCGTATTTGATCTTGAATTTGTTGCTGAAATGATGTCGAGGCAGTAGGGAAGACTACTGATTGTTTGCTTGAACAGACAAGCTCTTGCATTGGTGCTGAATGCACGAGAGTGGTTGAGTGATTTGCTTGCTATTTCTTGGGCCTCCATTCTTGTCAAACTTTAGGTGAAGTTGTTGTGGCTGAAGTTGGTGGTGAGGTTTTCTTCGAATTTGGCAACCATATGATGGAATTACCATCATAGTATCCTTGTTGTTGACTTACATGCACAGGCACCCATCTTTGACGAACACTATAATTTGGTGGCCGATGTGCTTGGTGTTGAGGATTTCTTCTTTGTGCAAGCTTAAGGGACTTTGTGATGCGCTTGGGAACCCAAGCTTTAGTATTTCTTTGGTAGAGTGTTTTTGGTACCCACACAAGTTGCATTGGTGGAGTTCTTTGAGGAACTCGCATAGGCTTTTGTGGACAGTGTTGTGGAGTACTCTTCTTCTTCCTTGGCTTTCGAGTGCTACGTTGAGGAAGAGGTTTTGACTGTCGAGGCACACCCAAATTTGATTGGCACCTTCATAGTAGCCTTGAGCTACAAGTAGCTGCTTCTCTATCCACATTTTGATACTATTAAGATATCGTGAGTGTGGGAGTCTTGGTGGAGTTTTCTTTAGGGTTGATGTGGAAGGTTTGGGGCCCTCCTTGACTTTGGCTGGTGCTAAGGCTGTACGTTTGAGACTCATTGGCATTGTTAATGATGAGGTTAGAGTCTCTTGTGGATTGGCTGTCGATGATGAGGCCTTTGAGCATGTGGTTGTCTCCTTTTGGTTAGGTTTGTGATGAAGATGCATAGGATCCAGGGTCTTTCCTTTGAGTTCCCTGCTGGAGATAGATGGTTTGGCTGTGGGAACTTCTTCAAGAATAGATGTTGATTGCGAGGTTCTGGCATTGAACTTCGTAGTAGGTGAGGATGGGGTTGAAGGAGTAGACGCTTTATCGGAGTTAGTTGTTAACATAGATGGTAGGTCATTGTGTGGAGGGGCTTTTGTGGAAGAGGCTTTTATCCTTTTACGTTCAGCATCATAGATATCCATTAAAGTCGGATCCTCTTCCTGGTAGGATGGTATTGTCAACTTTTTATCGTTGACCATCATGATGGCTCTATCGCTAGCAAAGCACAGTGGTGCTTGGGCAACTATCCATTTATGCCCCAAGATCAAATATACTTCCAACACATACTCAACCACAAAAAACTTGCAAGTACCCCAAACATGGCATGTTTGTTCAAGTCTTGTGTACAGTGTATTCTTTCAGGATGTGCCGTGAGTGTTGGATGACCTAACAAATCCCATAGCTCAAGAGTCATGAGATTGTGTTCTCGTGTTGGATAAAGTTGTGCTTAAGCTGTGGTGATTTTATTTGAAATGTCCAATCCAACCAGAATCCTCGGGATCTTTTCAGTAAGATATGTTGGAAGTTCCAGCCCCTGCAAGGTTTCTTCCTCCTGTTGGTACATTGCCTGCAGGAGTGTTCAAGGTGCTGTTTGCATGGATTCATCTAGTGAATACTACGATTCATGTATCCAAGGTCCACCAAAGACAACATCATACTCAAGGGAATCTAGGGTAACATGAAATGTAAATTCCATATCGCCATCGATTGTTTGAGTAGTGTATCTAAAGTAACCTAGAACTTCAACGTTTTGTTCATTGGTTCCTTTTGCAAGACTATTGCTTGTAGGGATGAGTTTAGGTTATCCCAATGACACCCAAGTGTCTATTGTCATGATGTTATGACTTGCTCGAGGGCTAATTAATGCGCATTTGCGCTTAACATCATTGCATGGGAAAATCCAACCATATCATGATAGAATCTTCCAAAGGAACCATGGGTGTTTCGGTTATTGTTTCAGCTTCCGATCCTATATCTTTTCCATATTCCCATTCACTTTCATCCTTTATTTGGGTCTCAGCTTTTTCAAGAGTACCCAATGCATACCATGGCACACTTGGCCCTCTGATAATTCTTAATGAGGGCTGTTTGGAAACTTGTGAATCCTCACAATCCTGTTTTTATGGAGTTCATTATGTCCTTGTATAATTCAGGTTGAGCCATTAAAGGTGCAAGTGCCGGTGTGATACTGGCTTTATTATGAGAGGAGCATTCCTCCGAATGAGGTTTTGAGAGACTGTTTTAATCTTGTAAGGGAATTTTCAAATTCCCCTCACGGAATGGTTGACATCTTCAAGCCATTGAGATCTATACTGCAAATTCACCTCCCAATGCCATTGGTCATGCCTATAACAAGCGTGTCATTGGGTTTTACACCCCCTATGACTTCGATCCCACCAGGCTTTGGTCCCTTGCCTAACATTCCCGCAAATCCTCTAAATACCAACCCTTTCCTGGATGCCCACACCTTGGACATACTGACTAGTCTAGGAAGGGGGGTGGCCCAAGGACTTACTGAGTCTCTTCCAACAAGAGCACTCAGTGATTCATACAGAAATACGGCCGTACAAATTTCTAAAATTATGGGCAAATATGATGGAACAACGGACCCTGTTCAATTCATTCAAATGTTTGAACAGAGATGTGAAGCCTTTGGAAATCCCAACTACCCCACTAAGGTACATGCACTGAACTTATGCTTAGAAGGAAAAGCTAGTCGATGGTTCATCGCATTGATGCCGGCGATCAAGACCAACTGGCTTCCAGTCTCTTTCTTTCTTCTTCACACTGGGACCTCATGTGGAAGGCGGCCTTTGTGTTGCCTTCAATGATATTATGCTCAAATGTGCCATGCTAGAGAGGCTCTCAGAGGGCTTGATTCAATTGATTCCCAAGGAGGGTGGTGAGACAAATTGGAGATCCCGCAGTGGAGACCCATCACTCTTCTAGGGACCACCTATAAGATCTTGGCCAAGGCCATCAGTAGGAGACTTTAGCCCTTTCTCCCAGACTTGATTCATGACACTTAGACCGGCTTTGTTCAGGATCAGAGCATTCTGGACAACATTTTCACCTTCTGAGAGGTAACAGCTTTGGCTAGGATGCAACAGCAGGGCCTCATAGTGCTGCTCCTACCCAAAGTGACTCTTGACCTTCCATTTCCAGAGTGACTCTTGGCCTTCCATTTCCATGTGTGACCCTTGGTTGCCTGACCCTACCTCAACCCAAGGTTAGGCCTAACCCTAGTCCCACTAGAGCATGTTCCCATGCTCCCATGCTCACATGCCTAGGGTGGGTTAGCCTTCTAGTATATGCACATGATGTGCACATAACACAGGTAGTCCTTCTGTTAGGATCTTATCTCATAGACATTCTAACTAAATTGTGTGCTCCTCTAGTTTTTCAAATGTTCAAGTGTGTTTGATGCACTCATATTCTTAGATTCTTTGATCTCTTAGCCCAGTCTCATGAACCAAGATCTTCTTCAAGAAAAAGGATCTTTCACAGCATAAAACTTTAAAACTCAAATTGCACAATAATAGAGATAGAGAAGAATAATGTATTACTAAAGTGATACAATAGATGGAAAATTCCCACACCTGTGTGCTCCTATGAAGGGAGCTTCGATGAGTGAACTAGAACTACTAAGACAGAGGCTGTATTCTAGTAGAATTTAGGGAGTAGACTCACAGTGTTGATTGATGAGCTGTATGGAGAAGGGGCTACCTGTGTATATATAAGACTGTATACGTGGGACAACCAAGACATGACCGCATGCATAGGTCCACAGTCGTAGTCGCAGTGTAGACTAGACTTTGTAGACTAGACCTATAAAGATAACTGTGTAGTAGTTTCCCACCTCCCTTGGCCATTTGAGCTCATCTTGGGCCATGTTCAGGCTCCATAATGTCAAGATAGGGTGTCCAAGAGTAAAGTCTACCTACTTCATGTGTGGACCATTATGTGTGATAACAGTTTAGTATATTGTACAGCCAATTTGGCAGTTTGCAAAATCTAATCCAAGCCATCTCTAAATCATCTAGCCTCTCAGGCCACCAT
This sequence comes from Cibotium barometz, assembly GCF_041138505.1. Taxonomy (NCBI): domain Eukaryota; kingdom Viridiplantae; phylum Streptophyta; class Polypodiopsida; order Cyatheales; family Cibotiaceae; genus Cibotium; species Cibotium barometz. The sequence goes on along the minus strand of NC_141088.1, from coordinate 21,926,598 downwards.
GCCACTTTTTTTTGTGAATACATAGGGATGCAAAGCACATTCGCTGCTCAACCATGGCTACTCCTCATAATGGGGACCATAAAAACATGATCTAGTCGATGCCTGGACTATACAATATGAGGGTGGCGCATTGATACCCTGCTCAATGTCCAAGTGAAGTACCTTTGTGGTTTAATGCCAACTCAATCAAGATATCATTCCATATAATCCCTACTAAGAGCCTTTGTGAAGATGTCTGTACAATTCTTTGTCTTTGGGTAGTAGACCATCTCGACCTCCCTGAACATGATGAACTCATGTACAAAGTGATAATGAATCTCAATGTGTTTTGTGTGAGCATGAAACATAAGATTTTGAGAAATGGCCATGTAACTCCTAGTTATCACATATTGCAGCATTATAGGCTTCTTTTTCACCACACCCACCATATCCTATAGAATCCTCCTTAGCCATAATGTCTCAAATGATGCAAAGCATGCAACTTTACTTAGCCTCTATCAATGATGAGAATACAACAATGGGCTGTTTCTTATTGATCCAAGAAATGCATCCCAAACCGAGAGAAAAACAATACCCTATTTACTGAGTGCCTAGTGTTTGAATCACCCGCCCAATTTGAGTCACAGAGGCCACTGAGGGTCTTTGTCATAGCATAGGTGACGTCGTATTCTTGAGTACCTTGGACGTATCACAACACCCACACATGTTGATGTAATTTTTTATGGCTAAGGGGATATGCCATATGAGTATGCTCATCCCAACCACAAGAAGAATAAAATAATGTATTGGGTATAATAAAAAACCTTAGGAAGCATAGGATCTTGCATGGGTAGCTATGTGTTGATAACTCATTGTAATAAGTTTTTGCTATTAGGTTTGTTGCATGGTGGCTAGCCGGACATAATTAGATAGAGTAGATGAAACATGCATGGAGGTAGGGAACTTTTATGCATGAAAAAGAGTTGGGGGCGGGGAAAGGAAGTTTTTAGCATTGTGAACATTGGTGCTTGCTGAGAAGAGCTTGTTCTGGTCTCACAATGTGGGTTTGTGAAGAGAAGACTAAGGTGTGTCCACCAGAGCAGGGAATTACAGGTATTGGGAGAGGGTTCTTGGTCCCAAAACCTCCCACGAAGCACTACTATTGGAACTTGGACCAGCCTTGAGGAATTCTTAAGCATCTCCCCATTGTACTGGCCAGAGAAGCCTATAAAGAATTTTTGCAGATTATATGGTTGATGATGATCTTGTAGACATTTGAGAATAACACAGTCTTCTTTGAATATCCAAAGGATCAAATTGTGTGATATTTAAGACTACTTCTGTGTTTTGGTTCCATTTTGTGTTGTATGGAAGGAATTCTCTTGGTTAAACGACTATTGGTGGAGGGCTAGAGCTTGATTTGGGGATAGTTAGCCTGAGTAAGGATTGATTCTGAGTCATCTAGACATCAGAATGATCAGGAGGTGGTATAGAGATGTTGTTATAACTAGTATTAGCTGAGGGGAAGTGATTATGTACATCAACTGACAGTTCACCTGTCTGAGGACAACTATCAGAAGGCTTACTGTTTTACAGTGTGTCTGAGGACAACTATCAGAAGGCTTACTGTTTTACAGTAGTGTGTCTAGTATTAGTTGAGGGGAAGTGATTATGTACATCAACTGACAGTTCTGGACCTGTCTGAGGATAACTATCAGAAGGCTTACTGTTTTATAGTGTGTCTGAGGTAGCAGTTTGACACAGCAGGTCAACTGATTGCTTCCACCAAGGTTTGGGGAGTGGTCTTCTTGTTTAAATGTTTAGAGATCCATGTAGTGTTAGCTGACTCAGAGGATACTCAGAGGATAGAGTTTTTTTGTTAGTCAGGTCAAATTGGTTAGTTGGGTAGAAGCTGCCCATTCGGAGGCAGTTGTGGGCCTGTAACATAGGCACCAGAGAGCTTGTGAGGTGATCTCTTGACCAATTGAGTGATATCTAAGGGTTTATAGAGCTGACAGAGGGCATTTTGAGAAGGGTCATAATTGCTATTAACTTCGGAGGCAGAACAACTCTGTAGTAGAGGTTGTAGGAGGAAGGTTGGAAGACAGTCAGAAGAGGGTCAGCAGGACAATTAGGAAGGTCTTGGGAGTGTGGATATTAAGTCCGTGGACACTAGAGAGTCATAGAGGACACTGGAGGATTAGTTTTGGGCTGGAAGAGCCATCCAAATTTGGAGATAGAAGACAGACAGAGTATGATTTATCTGGGATAATTAAGAGAGTATACTGTGAGACAGAGGTCAAGTGAGGGCAGCTGTCTACATCTGAGAGGTTTTCCGCCCTGTTTGTAAGGTATCAGACGATGGAGGACATTTTGGGATTCTGAAGAGCAGATTTCCGATAGGATACAAAGAGAAGGCTTTGGAGACAGGTTTTGAGCATTTCTTCGTCCCGTTGGAGGTGTGTTTGGTCAGCTAAGAGTCACATGTGGTCAAGAGGGGGTGTTAGGTGATAGATCAAAGATATTGGAGGTCAATGCTAACCTTAGAGGACAACTGAATTAGCACAACTAGAGTAATTTGGGTGGTTGGGAGGATAGTGAAGTATCCATTTGAGATAGCTAAGGACCAAGGGGTAGTGACTGGGTGTGCTACTGTCCTGCAGTGTTGTGTTTGTTGGGGTTTGGTGCTTGTGATAGACTTCTCTCACGGTGGTGCTTCAAACGGAGATATAGAGGCAGTACTTTATAAAGCCATCAACATGCTTCTAATGATTCTCTCAAGGTTTGTTAGAGAACCTTCTCAAATAAAAAAATTGATGTCTGGTCTAGTATTACATAAGAAGATATGACTACCAACAAGTTTCCTATATAAGTTATCATCCACAAGGTCTAAGGTGTCTTTAGACAACCTCATATTAACTTCCATTGGGGCACCAAGCTTTAAGTGAACTTCATGCTCCCTTCCTTTTCTTTCCATGGCTCTTTGTACCTCTAGTTGGCTGTCAACAACCATTTTTTGTAGAGCTACCATAGCCTCTAAGTCTTTTGGCCAATTCCTCATGGAGTCTCTTAGTCTCTACACTTTTATCTATAAGAGCTTATGTTTGAGCAGTAGTCCATTTAGGTTAAGGGTCAAATTAAGTAGAGGTGATTTTGTATGGTTCATGGCCTCACAATTTTTATGGCTAGGAACCAATTTGGTGACAAGTGTTAAGGTTGGCAGCTCACAACTAGAATCATGCTTAATTATTTAAGCTCAAGGGAATCATCATTTTCATGTTGGATTTTTCAAGGGGGAAGCTTCTATCAAAATATGGTGTTATTTTCTCTACAAAAGGTTAGGTGTAGAATCATGCCATCATTGAATACAGAGATTAAGGTAACCAAGGATCAAATCAATATTGATGAAAGTAACACTTTTATAATTAAAAAAATCTTTTATGCATCTATTTATGCATAAAAATCAATATTGGTGAAAGTAACACTTTTGCAATAAAAAAAATTCTTTTATGCATCATTTTATGCATAAAAATCAATATTGATGAAAGTAACACTTTTATAATAAAAAAAATCTTTGATACATAAAAATCAATATTGGTGAAAGTAACATTTTTGCAATTAAAAAAAATTCTTTTATGCATCATTTTATGTATAAAAATCAATATTGATGAAAGTAACACTTTTATAATGAAAAAAAAATTCTTTTATGCATGTATTTCTGCATAAAAATCAATATACATCTTTCTATGCATAGAATTTATATCTAATGAAAAGTCATAACATCATGACAATAGACACTTGGGTGTCATTTGGACAACCTAAACTCATCCCTATAGACAATGGTCTTGCAAGAGGAGCCAGACACCAACAAGCATGTGGGGGAGAAGAGGAGAGGACTATTTTATACATTGATCTTGGGAGAAAGACATAGAATTTATTTACCTAGGTCTTTTGTGATTTGAGGGGATAACTTGGATAAGGTTCCAAGTTTGCAATTTAGAGGGATAACCAACTTTAAATTGATTTTTATATTGTTAAATAAAGATCTAGTATTCAGTTTTTATGGGACATATTTATTAGACCTAAATTAGATTTGATAGACCCTTTGGCTTTTGACAAAGATTAATTTTGATAGTCCCTTTGGTTTGGGGATTTTGAGGATAATTTCAAGGCCTTTGTTCTTACCATTCGATTGATATGGTAAGGGGGACTTAAGGGAAGAGAAATATGATGTGATTGGGGATTTTTAGGATAATTTCAAGGCCTTTTTCCTCACCGTTCATTGATAAGGGAGACTTAAGGGAAGAGAAATATGGCGTGAATCCCATCATATTTGTAAATGTGAATGCATTAATTTACATGATAACCTAAGGGATTAGAACAACCCATATAGAGCAACACACAAGGCTAAGACGAGCCCCCACTTCGATGACATTCTTGGCACATCACACAAGGATGAGACAAGTCCCCCACTTCAGTGGCATTCTTGGCACATCACTATGGTGCATGTTGATTTCTGAAGGAAGTCCTAGTTGCACCCCTCTTCAAGGATGGTGTAACCTAGATCTTGTAGGATCATGAGATGGTGACCACTATGGTGGGAATCGTGAGCCTACGGGTCTTCTTAGAGCATGGGGGTGGTCGAGTAGCAATGAACTTTGGCTATGAACTCTTGTGAGAGGATGTTCCAAAGATATAGATGTATGAACCATAAATTATTATATTTTTGGGAGCATGTTTCTTGCACATATGGTGTATTAGACTTGTGGATGCATATCTTTTATGTTTATTGTTCTTTTAAGCTGCAAATATGTTGCAAAGTTTGAAGAGACGAGACTTGAAGTGATGTTAAAAGTTGATTTTTTCTATAGTTTCCATTTTTTAGTTTCTTTCCAATATGACGCTAAAGTACATTATCATTTCTTAAGTGAAATAGAGCCTCACCAGTAATATCATAGCAGTGTTGCTATCTAGGGAATTTGAAGTACTGGGGTCTTATATGTGGCTTGAGACTTAGAGTAAAGGGAAATTTAATTTGGGGTCTTGTCAAGATGGAAATAATAAATGTTAATGAATTTATTGGGGCCACTTGAAATTGAAAAATTCTATGATTAAGAGCCTAATTGAACACATTGAAATACTTCACCATAATTTAGACCTAACTAAGAGAATTGCTTCTAGAATTGTCATTAAAGGGGGAATGTAATCAAGGGCCAGAGAACATTCAAGAAGTGGGTGAAGACAATCTTGAAAGAGGAGATTTAAGGGATAGATTTCAGTCCAAGCAAGAACCTTAACTTTGAGAATGAGGAGGTAATCAAGGGGTAGAGATTAGAAAGCATCATCCAAGTCTCATCCAAGACTATCATCAAATTTCAAGGCACATTTTGTAACCCTAAGAATTGGTCTCTATATATTCCTCTAATAGGGTAAAAAATAATATCCTATGGTCAAAGTAGAGAATCTTTCTTTGATAGAATGTAGAGTCTGTAGGAAACTTTGGCGAATGTTTGAAAATTTTTAGGATATATGCTCACTCTTAGTGTAAATTTGATGATTTTTCCTCTAAAATTTACCCAAAAATGCCACCTTGGGCTAATATATTAAAAAAGTCACCATTGTTTTGGGTCTAAAATAGCCCACGACTTTTGGAAGACCCTTGAAAATTAGCCTTTGGGCCCCTAATTTTTTCCTTGTCATCTACTGTCTTTCCATCTTGTTTGAGATTTAGAAACCACAATTCCTTTTTCATCTCTCAAGAACAAAGTACCACTTCTTCTTAGCAAATTCCTCCAACTCACCCCAAGTTACTAGACCCACTCTTGGGTTCCTACCAGCCCCAATGTCCATTTCCACCAAAGTTGCAAAATTGCCTCTTTTGACTTTCCCACTTCTTCAAATTTCCTTAATTCAAAGTAATTCTTTTCCTAGCCCCATCAAATTCTAAAATCCTAGCCCTCTTAAATACTCGTTTAAGGGCTACATCATCAGAGAAAAATCTATTAAAGTTTTATGTGGCTTGATTTCCCACCATGGGTTCATTAAGGTCTATGCCTTGACCTTCCACCTCCTCATTCTCAAAGTTAACATTACCCCCTTCTTGCATGGACTTAGATATATCCCTTAATCTCCTCTCTCAATATTATGCATGAGAGGGAGTATACTATTAGATTTCCATGATGTTGTTTGGAAATCCTTTTTTTAAAATAAAATGCTTGTAACTCAATAGTGAAAACATGATGAAGGGTCAGTTGGGGGATTCAACAAGAACATGAATTGGGGCAATAATGGAAGCAATGTGAGTTCAAGTTACGTGTGTGAATCACCTCTTAATTTGGATAAAGGCTCAATTAAATTAATTTAGTAGAGGTAAATTTTTATGTTGCACGGACATGGTGGTTGCCCTCACATTATTATGGCTAGGAACTTGTTTGGTGACAAGTTTAGAAGGTTGGCAACTCATCTCAAGATTAAGTGGAATCGCGGCTAACTTTAGCTCAAGGGAGCCATCATTTTCATGTTGGATTTTTCTTCAAGAAGGGAGGTTCTATCAAAATCTTGTTTGATTTTCTATGTAAAAGGTTGTGTGTAGAAACCACGTAACTAGGCCATCATTGAGCACAGAGATCAAGGTAGCCAAAAGGCCAAGGCCCATCATCCAATGTAACCGAAGGTGACACGAGCACAAAGGTGGTGAGAGAACCGGTCAGCCCACCCACCAAGTGTGCACGATATTGCATAAGGGGGAGGA